>NW_006768820.1:166521-291589 GCF_000204055.1 Melampsora larici-populina 98AG31
ATATAAGTGATAAATTGATTGGACTGGCCACGTCAATGATTACCACGTGCCACAGGTCAAGCGGTATTTGGATGTAGTGATTCATCTCCTCCCATATCATCACCAAACTTTAGTTCCAATTTTTTAATCTCCTTTTGTACACGCTCCTCCGAAGGCAAGCTAAACTTTGTTTTATTTTTCCTGAGTTGGGTCCAAGTACATTCGCCATTGAAGATATCATAGTCATTGTACAATGCCAAGACAAAGTAACTATAAAACAATAGACTTCAGTAAAGATTGATCATAGAATTTTAATCTTGATATCAATTAAAAGAATGTGCGTACGCATATCGATATTGTGTTGACTGACCACGTAAACACTCCAATTTCTGATCCACGACGTTCCAGAAGGTCCGATTATGGTAAATTTTACCATGTGTTCCCCAATGAGACGCTTGCATTCTCTAGTCAAAGGAAAGCTTGTCAATTTCATATCCACATGATTCAATTGTGATTCCTTACCAGCCAAGCATATCGGGTTTTTCGAAGGTGCTCCACGGTTTTTATGATTTCCTCACAAACTTGCACTCGGCCACCAATTTGACTTTTTTCCTTCTCATGAAGCTGTTGCAGTCGGTGTTTGTAAGTAAAATCACACATTTGTGTTATTGAATGATTCAATTACAAGACAAAAAAAAACTTACTTTGACGATGATAGTATCAATATCTGGAATGTTGCCAGTGCAGGGTTTGGCTTTCTTTCTTCGTGGGAGGTGAATCTTGGTGAGAAGCTAGATGGGTCATCAGAGACTTGAACTTGATCTCACTTGAGATGGAACACACTTACAATGGTTTCGAACTCTTTTCGGGTCTGCTTGCAAATGTTGGTCAAAGTCTTCTGCAATGCTTTTGTCGCTTTGGGATTGGGCTTGGCTCCATATCCAGATGGAAGAAGACGATTTTTCCATTCGGTAGGATTGGATAGGATGGCGCTCTATCCAATTTGTCAGCAAACAGCATCACAAATTTGAAAAATGGTGATCAGTAGGACTTACCATCAACTTTGCATGTAAGCTTAATGGGAGGGTGTCTCCATTAGCTTCTTTGTTGTGAGTTGCAGTATAAGCTTGGACATCACCATCCATGATGCACTGTACAGACAACGATTTGATGCATTGCTTCTCATAAGAAACAAGCATCATGATGATTCAGCAGCCGTAACGATATAATAAAGACTAATGTATTGATTGATACTTACTTTCAACTCTGATTTTTCGTCCCAGCCGCCTACAGTAGAGGCCAGGGTAGTTGAAATACGCTCATTGATCTCCTCAAGCTTATTGAATATCTTCTTGTGATTTGACATCATATCTTGACGTAGGGATAGTACAGTGGCCGCCATCGCATGGAACTGGTTGTCACCCTGTGTGAACTACAGAAGAGATTGAATTTGTTAGTCTGGGTACAAGAACACTCAATGATACTTACGTTACATAGCTTGCGACCAATAATTTTGTTCTCTTCATTCAAGTTCGCCACTTCAAAGACTTTATTGAAAGAAATAAGCTTGAATGATGTCATATTGTCGACCAACCTCATGGTTGGCTTCTCAAGCTCAACATTTTCTTCACTAACTTCACGGTTTTCTAACATCAGATCATGAAAAGTATGAGTCAATTTACTTTCAGAAGAAAAAATACATAAATGAATGCTTACTGCCTTTATCAATTGCATTGAACTGATCGAGATCGTTGTACAGTCCCCTCCAAGTGGTTTACGTAATCATTCAAGTTCTGCAGCGGCGGGGCCGGGGCCTGTTGCAAACCCGATGATTACAAATCCTAGGCGTGGGGACGTGTACATATCAGAGTCATTATCTTCATTTCCACCTACATCATCATCATCATCATCATCATCATCATCTTCATCATCTTCATCTTCATTGAAAACCAATTCCTGATTGTCATCATCTTCTTCATTGACAACTACATCATCATCATCATTGTCTTCATCTTCATCTTCATTGATATTTGCATCATCATTGTCATCGGCAACTGCGTCCTCAATGTATTCCAAGCTGCTTTGAATCAATGGGCTGTCATTTTGGGTTTGAGGTTTTTGAGTCGGTTTTTGAGCCGGTTTTTGGATAGGCTTTTGAGTCGGTTTTTGAGTCGGTTTTTGGATAGGTTTTTGAGTCGGTTTTTGAGTCGGTTTTTGAATAGGTTTTTGAATAGGCTTTTGAATAGGCTTTTGAATAGGCGGATTTTCATCAATCTGAGTGAGTGATGCTTGTGCAATTTTCTTCTTTTCCTTTTGATATTGACTATAGTTCTTGCGAGGTTGAGATAGTGGAGGTGATGGTGGTTTTTAATTTGAGCCGTCCCCTTCCGAGTTGAGGGTTTAGAAGTAGAAGATACTTCAGGTGGTGATTTCTGACGATTCCTCAAGGTTCGACCAATGGCCGGTTGAGATACCCGCGGTGATTCATTGGCACTATCACTGACTGCAGTAGGAGGACGAGCGTAAGGTTGGTAGCGCGCAGTTCGAGACATTGTTGTTGGTTGTTTTCTGTTGAATTGATTGAACAAAGTGGAAAGAAGTGGATGAGAGAGATGGTCAAGAGGAGATGAAGACATTGTAAAAACCTTACCTTGAGATCGAATTCATTCAATCGGTGAAAGACGTGTAACACCTTCACATGACATTGTACCGGCCGTTCTGAGGGACATTTCACCAGATCAGTGATCCTTGTGAGACGAAGATTAAAAACTTACAAAAACTAAAAGATCAAGAAATCAAGAGAGGAACAGAGCCAGTAATATTGATGATATGTCATATTCCATGATTGCATTTTGTCGATTTTATGAAGCCACACTGTATACCAACCAATCAAGCATTCAAAATGCTTTATAAATAACTGGATATTGATATTGAAAACTCGTTAACAAAAATATTAAGAAAAGAAATTAGAATGTCATTGATGACGGTCCAGCAACTGGTATAGCTGTGTCATCTTGTGACAGTGACTGCGACTGCTGCACAATTTTGATCTGACCAATCCTCTTTCTCTTAACACCCCTTTGCCCTGTTTGTCCCGCTAAGAACTTTTCCTCCTCTTTTTCTCTTTTTTTTCCCTTTGCATCATCTTTCTTCTTGATTGCTTGCTTCCAATTTTGAATTCCCACTACACAAAATGTCATCTTTACCGGGCGGTAAAGAAAACTACTGACATAGAAAAGTCCTGAGGCAACAGGAAGAGAGCTAAAACTCTGAAAAAATATGCACCTTGTTCCTAGATGTTGGGGCGTCATGACAAGTATTTTTTTGTATTCTACACACAGATATTGGTTAATGTACTAACAATAAAGGCTGAGAATCATCAAAAACCCACCTGTAACAATACCTGAAATTTGGCCCTTGACTTTGAAGACAGGATTTTGGAATCTTCAAACATCAATAACTTCTGCAGTTCTGAATCAAATCACACGATTTGAAGTGCATTAAAAAGGTGAGCCTTTCCTCTACATTTTTCATTGAGACATCACATCTGTAGCTGGTCTAAAAAGGATCCTACAGAGCTATTCATGCAGAACTGTTTGAACATATGTAGAGTGTTTAAATGACTAGATAGCACCTTACTAACATTATGAAGGTGAAGGAGAATAGTTCAGCTTTTTAATGAACCAAAAATCGAGTTATTTGGAGCAGAATTGCAAAAGTTACTGAAGTTTTTAGACCACAAAATATTGTCTTCATACTCATGACCCAAATTTCAGGTATTGTTACATGTGAGTTTTTGATGATTTTCAGTGTTTATTGTTAGTACATAAACCAATATCTGCGTGTAAAATACAAAAAAATACTCATCATGACGCCCCAACATCTAGGAACAAGGTGCATATTTTTTCAGATTTTTAGCTCTCTTCCTGTTGCCTCAGGACTTTTCTATGTCAGTAGTTTTCTTTACCGCCCGGTAAAGATTACATTTGGTGTAGTGTCCTCCTTGGACAGCTGAAATAAAATCTCGCGGTGTTACCTCCTCAAAGAAGATCTGTGCCCATGCCCGATGCAGTTTGGCATTATAAAATGCAGCCGAATTCAAGATAAAATCACTCGTTGGGACATGAACAACATGATAATCCAGATTTTTTGATGAACGACGTTCGACCATGACTTCACGAGTTCTTTGAACACTGCACTTACTTGCATGGCAGTTGTGTTGGATATTTAAAACTGCTTCAATGTCCTAAAGCATTTGATGATTATTTTCAGACGATCAAACATTTCAAAAGATTTTATAAGTGGATAGGTGCTTGCTGAAATATTGATCCAAGCCTTCCGATTGGTTTTTTTAATCTCTCGCATGCTATAGAATTGGTCAATATGACCAAGATTGCAATGATCAAGAGCCTCAAACTTTGTCTGTCGTAAAGTACATCCTCCAACGGCCCAAATCCTTTTAACACAAGCAATTCTTCGCTGACTTTCAGTGTGAGCATTTTTGACTGACACAAATACCTCAGCAGTAACCTTGTGTTTATTGCTCAATGTAATGTCTTCGAGAACCTTCCAGTCATTGGCCTCAAAAGAGTTGAAGATCATGGTTGGAATCATTTGTTCTGGACCGTCCGGTTGTATTTTTTGAATTTCTAGATTGAGTAGAAGTTAAATCAAATGTGACATAATAATTGGTTAATCAATGCACTCACTTCCTATTTTGATTGGAATTTCTTTATTCCACAAAGAATTATACCCCAAAGCTTTTTGAAACAATTTATTATTCCGAAATATATCTTGAATATTTTTGCTTGCTTGTATGTAAGTTCTTGCCTTATAGTCGTATGTCTTTGATGCTGTGACTGCTCGGATAAGTCGGTGGTTATTGAAGGAGTTAGCGATATCTTTACTTGGGCTTAAATGATTTGACATAATCGAAGATTTTCTGGTGTTTCAATTGTAACCCTCAAAGTTCTCAGTACCAAATAGCACAGCTGGTCCAAAAGTACGAATAGATTTGCATAGATGAATTAACATATGGAACTTGGGCTTATTGCACCACTGCGCTGAGAGTTGAGCAATAGATTTGAGAAATATCTGAATTAGTCAATCAAGTTCTGATGCATATGTTTCTATGTCGTTGATCTTGGTCTGGAAGATGTATGGTGCAAGGTTGGAGATGGCAGTCCATGCTGCACGTTCGTGATCGGATAAGTTGCAGCATTCAAAAAAAATAAAAGGTGAGCATTGTAACACCATTCAAAACTCTTTGCCAGTCAGACTGAGGAAATGTTGGATCATCGTCTTGGGTTGAATTGGAGGAATCTGCAATCCTGATCTATCAAAAGACCTCCAACGTCCGCAAATCTTGTTTTTTTCGGAGGCAGATGCAGCCTGCATTTGATGGCGCAAGAGGTACTTGACAACCCCTAATAATATCACATGCAACACCTCGACCGGAGTGTCGCAATGACCATCAAATCCTGCATAGATTGAGTCAACATCAATACATGCAAAAGAGTGCAGGGATCAGTGTGCACTCACCTTTCAAACGCAAGAACGGATTAAATAACCGTTCTCCGAATTTCTCATTCAAATCGTTATAGAGTTCCACCACTAGTTCATTGGAAATGTTTGGATCTCGATGCATTTCTTGAAGCATTTTGACAAAGTTGATGTTGTGTGTATCTCGCAAACCCCACAAAGATGATTGATCATCAAAGCGTCCAAAAGATCCTGGTAGTTTGGCGAGCTCCCAAATATCCTTGCTACCCTTGATGATCTCTGTCCATTTACGCTTTGGTAGAGATGACTAGAGATAGATAGAAAAGAACATTGATCAGTAAAAAAATTCACTGTATGTTTAATACAAATATCAGCTTATGACTTGTAAAAATTTACCTTATTTCCTTGTTCGTCAATTCCCAGGAAATCACAAACATATTTTTTTGAGCATTTTTCAACCATGCTTTCGGCCCGTAGATTGCAAATACGACAGGGTGTTGATGAAGATGTCGGATTCATTGTATTCGTGACCGCGGCATGCATTGGGGAGTCCCCCAAATGACATATAACACTGGTCATGACAAACACTTCGGTATCAATCTTGTTATCGTAGGCCACAAAGCCTTCTGTACTTAGCAAACTAGTATCACTTGTCAGACAAATTTCATTAGACAAGCTCAATGTAAACTTACTTGAGTTCGTCAATCAAAGGATCCGCCAGCTCCAATGCACCGGCGGTGTTTGAGGTTGTCAGGAAGTGGCAATTATATTCCTGATTTGCCAGTTTTGGAGGTAATCCAGCCAGAGTACAGTAAAATGCCATTATATGTTTGTTCCATCGCTTTGAGATATTCCCTGAAAGGTCGTCGCAGTATAAAACCAAGGGGATATGTCGGATTATTTTACCATTGGCCTTTTGGCGCCAGGGATTGTACAGCACTACTTCGGAGAAGTGACCACAAGTTGAAGATTCTACAAATCTCACCAAGGTTGAAAATCAACGAGATATACATTATCAGAGATTATAATAATAGACACTTACGATACATAACTTCCTTGCAGTGATCTTTCATTAAAACACCTTCACGTAATTCTATTTCATCAAAGACTCTCCAGAAATCATCAACATTGATTGTTGATAGCCGGTCAGAGTTAAAAGTTGAGGCATGTGAGAATTCGATCTGAATCTTTTTTGATCCTTTTTTCCCTTTTCTTTGAAAATTTGCATAGACACACTTTGCAAAAATATGAGATCCAGAGCGGTAGAAATAGAAAGGAACAACTATCTGTTTGTCTCGCAGTTGGACCGGTTCAAATAGATAGAAATGTCCGTTTGGTTGATCAATCATTTGAACTCTCATGTCTGGATCAAGTAGTTCTTGCCACTTCTTGGATTGAGACAGCCGGTCGATTTTTGAGGATGCAGTTGGAAGTTCTGGAATAAACTCAAGATAATCTCTAACAAAGGGATTCGCAAGTTACTGAACCATGATACAGTCAATTTATTAAGATTAGGTATCTGATTCTAGACAAAATTCACCTGTTTTAAGATATCCTTGACTCTAAGGCCAAAACACACTTTTTCCAGAGGGCTCAAGCTTTCATAGACCCTGAATTCGTACTTTTTTTGAAGCCGTTTGCAAAGTTGCTGCAGGGTCTTATATGCAGGCAGCTTGACGTTAAAGGACAACTGCGACATTGTGGTACGTGTGGTACCTAGAATCAGAAGCCCAACAAATTGCTGTGCACCCAAGGGAATCAATAAGTAAGAAGAAGATGAGAAAATACTCTGGGAAGCTGAGAAATGACGTGCCTCTAAACTAGAAAAAGGTGCCCAAGAGGAGTCATCATCTTCCTCTGAGGCCTCTGAATGAGGTTCATCCCCTTCTGATTCATTGTCTTCATTGTCAGAATCTGAATCAATTAATCCTTCACCAATAGGTTCGTCCTCGTAACTATTGACGTGCTGAACCGGTGGTCGAAATAGATAGGAATGATCTTGAGCCCACAGGTCAATGAGTGCTGCGTTGATATGGAGTTCAGGCTCTGAGTTATCCTGATCCGACACAATATCCGAAAGATCTGGGATTTCAGGATTGTCTTCATCACAACCTGCCTGGATTTCGATTTCAGGTTGCAAAGGACCTTGATTTGACCTCAAAGGTGGAGTGGCAGCTGCAGCTGCAGCATCATTCTGCTCAGAAATCCATCGAGCAAAGTGTTTTCGATGGTTTGGTGTTTTAAGGTGTTTTGCAACAGAAGCTGACTGCATCAATCGGCTGTTTGGACACGCCAGACAACTGAAGAATGATGCCTCTAGCTCAACAATACCTTGAGAATGAATTATACAGTCAGCTTATGATTTGAAGATGCTCAAAGAACTTTGAAATAATTACATTGAGGCAATGGGTCCATTGTGAATCAGAAAGAGATCGAGTCAAAGGTATGAAGGGCAGAACTATCAAATCAACCACAGAAAGATTCAACAGTAAGCTTATTGTTATCAAATTCATTGAATAGAACATTTTCAGACATTTCTAACAACTGCTTACGTTTGATTCAAACAAAGGTATCTCTTTGAATATACGTTCAAAAGATCCAAGGAAGAAGGGTATTCAATGCCGAAAAGATACACAGTTGCAATTGGTGTGATTGAGTGGCGATTAATCGGCCATGGCAATATCTGAAGCGGGACGGATGCCTGGAGATGCTGATGTGAGTTGATTTGATTTTGTGTTGGTTTGATCAGACTGATGATCGTTCTCACTCCAGTTGAGACCAATCAAAAGTCACAAGGAATTGGTTTCTTGACCAGCCAAGATTCCAGAATCCTTGCTCTATGATCTTGATTGCTTTGATCGAAGGAAAGAACGAAAAGGAGAATCAAAGGTAATTTGTGATGATCGTTTGGCAATGTCCTCCGATGGATCGAAGGGGAATCAAACAGCTTGGTGGTGCGAGAGTGATTTTTTCGATTTTTGATAACTTTTCATTGAGATTTGAAAACGGACTTGAGATTGGCGATGAAGTGCTGGAAATTGGTTGAAACTTGGGATATGAGATGAAACATCAACTGAACGCTGATTAGTGGAGGTGATTCAGCTGGAATTGGTGAAATCGGATGATTTACGGAAATCGAAGTGGTTGACTGGTGGTTTTTTGATTTCCGGCCAAGTACCCGTTGAATTGGTGGTATCTCGGCCGGAAATCAGCCATCAAAAAACCGGTTGTAATTTCAACCCCGTGGTACCGGTTGCTCAACTTAAGTTGGACTCATGGTGTAGTATTCCTTGATATTGCTGTACCCCTTGTACAATCCATGGTGAACGAGTATCAAGTCGAGAAAAATACCAAAAAAAACTCGATACAACAGAAACTCAGCTCTTCCAACAAGTTGCCGTCCAAATGTATCTTATTATAATCCGGGTCAATTTGGTGGAGAGCAGGGACATACACCCATTTTCTCTGCTGAAGTTGATGAGATAATCCAGCGGCAATTTCTGGATCTGGAAATGATGTTGTGTATCTCACCACATTGTTTGGCCAATCACATCCAGGAAGCTGCTCAACGGCTAAACATTGAGACTGAAAGAATAGAATTAATCACCGTGTGGACTTGCCATGCAGCTATAGTCCACGAGCTGCACAATTCATATCCCAAACTTTATGAAGTTGTGGATGTTGATGCGCTGTGGGAAGAGTAAGAGGTATCATCTATGTTTTCATCCATTCCCGGTGTACAAAGATAGCTCTTTGGATTCACAATGTACAGCTGACTTGAGTCAAAATAACATTACTGATATGATAATAAAGTGTTGAAGCTATTTTTGGTTGAAATCCAGTTAAAAAATGAAACTTTCATTTACATCAAGACAAAAGAATTAGAAATCTTGCAAAACTTGTGGTCCTTGTTGCTTCATCTAGTGCAATCCACTTCGGGAGTGAGGAATAAAGCCAATCAGCTTAATTTGATGGTCATTCAGCTGAGGAGTTTCAATTGCATGTTTGTTTAGGTAGAATTCTTCTTTTAGAACTGAGTTAGTCAGAGTGAGATCATATACTTCTGTAAAGCATGAAATAACACGATAAATCAAAAAATTTAAAACAAGAGCTTTTGAAAAGTAATGTTTGCCCTTTTATTTCTGAACCTCGTCAAGTCTCATCAACTCGCCTTTGTGAGATATATATATTGCTTTATGATATTAAAGGCACTGTCATCATCATTGAGACGTTTCTCGACTTATTCTTTTATGTGTTTCATGTTTCAGCCATTGCCAAAATAATGTCACCCGACATTTTGGAAGGTATTCTTGATTGCAAACAACTGCTTTTGAGTAAAGCCCAAGTATTGGTGAGAGCAGTCAAAGATAGATCAACAGTCATGCGTACTCAATTCTTATCTGAACCCGAAGGAAACGGGACAATTGAAAATTATTGGAATCTTTATGATAAGCACACATACATGTCCGAGCAGCAAAAAGTCTGCCGACCTATGACTCTTTTCATTTATGTTCCTTTCCGCTGACACCCTCTTTATTTGTTTTTCCCTAAGCATCGGGTTGTACTTCAATTGGTCGGAACCGATTCAGTGGATTGGGTTCCATTCAATGAGGAGCCTGATCTGGCTCTTCCACCCATGGTCATCATTCAAGCGAGCTTCAATGATCCCAAGGATCCAGATTGTGCTGTAAGGCTAAGAACAAAACCGGGCTACAATGCCATCAACAATTAAGAAAGCGTCAACAGAGGCATTGAGCAGTCTTGTAATTTGAATCAGTCAAATCACATTTTCTCTTCATTCTCTTTCCGCATTAGCTTTTTCCCTTCTGCCTTGCAGCTATAAAACTTATATTTTCTTTCGTTGAACTATACAAAATGGCTGATATTTCCAGTCAGCCCTATTCATCTTCTACAAATTGTTCAACCTCAATCTCATAACCTTCTCGCGGTTTCCAATCCCAAGCAGCAAGTAGTAGCACCGCAACAAGTGTTAATAGCAATGCTGCAGCACAACGCTTGTTTGGCAAACACCAGTGATCACCCATCCTACATCATCCAAAGTACCTGCTGTACCTACAATACCTGATATACCTAACACAAGCAATAGCCATAATGTAAAGTCAAAGTATTGCATCTCCCATCAAAAGTATCAAAAAGATGTGCTTTCACTTGAAAGTCATGAACTGCATTTTGCTTCTGCTTTTCATGAGGGACTATGAATACTCAAACTTCTTCACCAAATCTCCAGCCCCCATCTCATCAGTGCATCAGCCAATTGTTGAAGTTTGTTATATGGCAGTGTGCCAACATTCATGAACGCTTCTTTTGTGTTCTTATACTCATTATCATCTTCATAAGTTTTTCTAAGGGATGCTTGTTGGATGGCGGTGCACCAAGTCAATGAACTCTCTGAATATCAAGTCTGGGTCAACCCAGTGATGTTTTTTGGACAGCAGTGTGCTAAGAAAAACAAACTCTTGGGTTTTTCATCCTACTAGGATAAATTTGGGTAAGCGCGTCAGCAGGTGATGTTTGTTGGAAAGTGGTGCACTCAAAATAACGAACTCTCTTTTTTGAAACCAATGAGTGTATTAATCACTAGAAACCTTTTCATTATTTTTACTCTCTATTATTTCAGTGGATGTCTTGTGGATGTGTGTAAACATTGAAGTGTCTGAATTGTTACTTTGTATCTTTAGCTCAATTGGACAACTGTTAATGAATTACTACCGGGCACCGGGCTGAGTATTTTTGTAAGGTATTACATATAGGATCATGGCTTAGGTGTATGGGTTTAGATAGGTAGTTGGATTACTTGTACTCGAAGATGCCCTAGCTCCATGAAGACTCTTCTTCACCGAATACTCTTCGGATGGAGCTAGGTGAGCTTTCATCTCTTATTTCAATCTCTCTTATTTCTTTCTCTTAGAGCGTGTCTGATGTATGTTTGTGTGTTGACCGAATACTCTTCGGATGGAGCTAGCTAGTTGTCTTATCTAGGAATAAAGTTGGGTTATAGATTACATCTGGAGCTCAGCTCCCGTCGCGCCTCTCTTAGTGAAGACTTGACTCTCTCAAGTCTTACACTTTTTTAATCTATAACAATTCAATCAACCTTTTTTACTATTGTCAACCCAACCAATCAAATTCCTTTTTTTTAATTTTTTATTTCACTTGAATTGATCGACAAGAACTAAACCGACACCCGTGAGAAATCTCACGATACTAGACAGTAATTGACAACTTACGCTTCATGGGATTCGACTTACCAGCAAATTTCATTAGTGACCCGGAGAAAATTATACAACGCCAACGCCAACGCCAATCTGACATTGAAAGTCCTCCTGCACCGCCAGCGCCTCGTTACAACTATCGACTTGAAGCACCTCTTGACACTCCTGAAACCCATTGCACGATCCAAGCTACACCAATCACCAACGTACAAACGCCTAAACTACTAGACCCTAACGACGAGAGTTTGCCAGAGGACGCTCGGATCATGCGAGAACTTTTCAACTCGAGACTTGAGTCAACCCACGACCTCCCGGCAGCTTCATTTTCACACCAAAACCAACAAACAGAATGGATGCTGAGGGCTCAGTCAGTAACAAAGGAAAGGATAAGGAAGATGAGAATCAGAAGGACGAACTCATAGCCAAGCTGCAAGCGGAGATCCAAACCTTACAAGCGGATCAAACACGTATCTTGGTGCTGGAAGCCTCAATGTCACGCCTTCTCTCGAATTACAACGCGACAATGACAGCAGGCAGAGGAAGCGGAGGATCGACCGTGGCAGCAGGGAATCCTAACCCATTTCACCGCTACGCTGATTCTGGAACTCCCACTCCTTCTGGACCTGAAATGCCATGATCAATTTCCAAAGCACCCCACTAGCCCTGACATCTAACAACAACATGGCAGTGCCAACCGAGGCTAGGAACCCGACGCCCTCGCCGGGCGGACAAGTTGACTAGCTTTCGGATGATGTCCCTGATCCTCCACCGTCTACGACTCAGACCAACACGCAACCTTGGCACAATCAACCTGCGGTACCAACGGGATTAGAACCACGTCGAGTCTCATTTATGGAGGCAGTGGCGCCGCTGACAACAGTCTCAACACCAATGGGCCCTTCTCATCGACACCACCACTCAGTCGGAGAAACCAGTACGAGCTTGTGACATAAAGCTTTTGGATGCACCGAAATTCACAGGTCCCGTAGAGGATCCTACGGCTCTTTTCAACTGGCGGCGATTGGTAGAGCAATTCTTCAAGCTGAAGAGACTGGACGACGTCAAGGAACGACTTACGCTTTTAGGCAGCATTGTAGTCGACCCGAGAGCGGGAAATTGGCTCCGGCATATGGAATCAGAGTTGAGTGAGATGACCTGGGGCAAGATCATGCACGCGTTAGCCGTCGAGACCTTACCAACGGGTTGGCTTTACGATACTGAGAAAGCAATCCGACAACTCAAGATCAAGCCTCACGAAGACTTCAAGATGTATGCAAATCGCGCCCGAGACTTGTACAGTCTGATCGAAGTCAATAGCTCAATTTCAATCAAAGGCTTGGCAGAATATGTAGTATGGGGAACACCAGACGTGTTTCAGCGTTGGGTTCAAGATAGGGGGTTATTGAAAGTCGATCGATTCAGATGGCTCGACTTCATTGCAGCAGCATCCGACATTTGGGCGTTACTTCTAGCCAGTAACTTGGTTCCGAAAGTCACTACGAACCAAGGCTCAACGGCAATTCACTCAAATAACACCCGTTCCTACAATCAACCAAGGAACTCGGCCTCGAACAACGACCGACGCACTGTTGAAGAACGAGCGGATTCAGCTTGGCACTACCACCAGTACTTGCAACATCTAGGTATCGGTGCAGCCTGTCGTACGAAGTGCGGCAATCCTCACTGTCAAGGGCCAATCAAGGGACCATACATCGTCTTACCCCCTCTGAGTGTATTTGACCCCGGACCACGCCCCCAATGTCGCACGCCGAACCCGATCAACAACTCTGCGACCACATCAAGAGTGGGAGGACCAGCAGGCGCCCCTACTCAGAAACCTGCGGGTCGGCCAGCTGCTCAGTTACCAGTCAGAGCGATCCAACAAGTTGATTCAACGTCTACTGCACCCGACCTTTTTGACAAAGAAATTGAACGCTACGAAGAAGCAGATAGGATTCTCATCGCCCACATGGAGGAGGAAAGCTCAGAGTGCGTAGAAGAACGCTCTCGCACTAAATCTATCATCCTACGATTAGTAGTTAATGGTACCCCTCTACGTGCGCTCATTGATTCAGCAGCCGAGGCCAATCTGATGTCGGAAGCAACAGCCAAGCGAGCAAAGATACCATGTAGGAAGCTTGTGTCACCCATCGAGGTGAGCCTTGCAATTGCTACCGATGGTAAACCCCATGTCATTAGGGAATTTTGTTTCACTAATGTTAGCTAGGACGATCCAAAGCTACGATTCGGGTCAACTTTCTTCAAAATCGCGCCATTGGGTACCTCATACGATGTAATCTTGGGCACCCCATTCCTTGAAAAATTTCATTTAGACATTTCCCTTCATAATCGTTCCGTCACACATGTACCCACCAAAACTGTTCTACTGGAAGAAAGTGTCAAGGATGAAATTAAAGATGCAATGACAAAATCAATGATCTCTTGTGTTATTCAAAACCTTGAAAGAGTTGAAAAAACTCGAGACCTATCCGCGTGTGAAGAACAAGTCCTGCGAGAATTTGCAGAATTATTCCCTGAGGAATTACCAGGCGTTGCTGACGATGAACAAGATGATTTCATCCCGCCTGAAGGGCAGAATCCTTCATCAAAAGTTAGACATAAGATTGTCTTGACAGATCCAAATGTGGTAATTAATGAGAAGCAATATAACTATCCGCATAAGTATTTGCCTGCGTGGAACAAACTAATTGAACAACATTTGAAAGCAGGAAGGATTCGAAAGTCAACATCTCAATACGCATCACCTTCAATGATCATCCCAAAGAAGGATCCTAACGCACCACCAAGGTGGGTATGTGACTACAGGACTTTGAACAAGTACACGGTAAAAGATAGAAGTCCATTACCAAATGTTGATGAGGCAGTCAGACTTGTGAGCAGCGGGAAGATATTTTCAATAATAGATCAGATTAACTCATTCTTTCAAACACGAATGCGTGAAGAGGACATACCACTGACAGCAGTGAAGACCCCATTTGGATTATTGGAATGGACGGTGATGGCGATGGGCCTTACAAATGGTCCAGCAACACATCAGAGTCGTGTAGAAGAGGCCCTCGGCAACATTATTGGCACATATTGTGTTGTTTACATTGACGACGTAGTGGTTTTCTCCAACTCAGTGGAAGAACATGAATTACACGTTAGAGAAGTCTTACGACGACTGAAGGCAGCAAACCTATACTGTTCACCAACAAAAAGCAAACTGTTTCGGACAACAATCAATTTCTTAGGACACGAAATCAGCGGAGAAGGGGTTTGTCCTGATGATGCAAAAGTTGAAAAGCTAGCAAAATGGAAGACACCGTCATCGCAGAAGCAACTACTCAAGTTTTTAGGCACTGTACAATTTCTGAAAAAATTCATTGATGGATTGTCACATTATGTTGGTACACTTTCACCTCTGACAAGTACAAAACGGAAAAATGAGCCATTTAACTGGGGCAAAAAGGAAAATGAAGCGTTTGAGAACATTAAGCGGATAATTACTACACTTCCAGTTCTTAAGCAAATGGATTATGAGTCTGATGAACCAATCTGGTTGTTCACCGATGCTAGCGGTCACGGCCTAGGAGCAGCACTATTCCAAGGAGCGAAATGGGACACTTCTTCACCGATAGCATACAAAAGTAGAACAATGACACCCGCTGAACGCAACTATCCAGTTCATGAACAAGAATTGTTAGCGGTCATCAATGCGTTGCAGAAGTGGAAACTGTTACTCTTAGGAATGAAGATCAATGTCATGTCAGATCACCACTCACTCACACACCTTTTATCACAACGTAACATTAGTCGAAGACAAGCTAGATGGTTAGAGACACTTTCTCAGTTTGATATTAACTTCAATTACATTAAGGGCGAAGAGAACTCCGTGGCAGATGCACTATCTCGAAGAGACAAAGTGGCTGCGTTACAGATGGACGCAACACTCGACGAAACTACTTTAAACACCATCAAGGCTGGCTATGGAACGGACCCCTTTTGTATGCGAGTTAACAAGACCTTACCGCAGCGGGAAGGCACAGAATGGCGCAAAGAGCTAATGTTCATTGACGGTAGACTTGTCATTCCGGATGTCAGAGGTTTGCGCAAACAACTCATTCAACAAACTCACTTAGCGTTAGGACATTTAGGAACCCTCAAGACACTGGCACAATTACGCGCTCAATTCTTTTGGCCTGATATGACAAACGATGTGAAGTCATTAATATCAACATGTGACAGTTGTCAACGATCAAAAGCACGTACCTCGCTACCGTCGGGAAAACTTCAAGCCACAGATGTGCCAAAACTCCCAATGGACGACATGTGCCTGGATTTCATCGGACCTTTCCCCAAAGTCAGAGGATACGACATGATTCTCTCCTGCACTTGTCGACTAACGGGCTTTGTACGGGCCATTCCAACTCGTCAAACGGACACCGCAGAAAAAACGGCTCAACGCTTATTCAGTGCATGGTTAGCAATTTTCGGTGCTCCAAAGAGCATGATAGGTGACAGAGACAAAACCTGGACATCACGTTTTTGGCAAGAATTACACCGTTTACTACAGATCAAAGTTAACCTCACTACAGCATACCACCCACAGGCAGACGGCCGTAGCGAAAAATCAAACAAGACAATAGTGCAGATCTTGAGGCAAATGGTGGAGAGTTGACACGGCCGCTGGTTCTCGTCATTACCGGCAGTGGAATTTGCTATGAACAGTGCATTGAACATCGCCACAGGGGTCTCACCGTTTGAGTTTGTCTTTGGTAGGAAACCTCCACTATTCCCAGTCACCGGAAGCTTACAGTCAACTGGCCCGGAGGTATCTAAGTGGATAGAAGACCGACAATCAATGTGGGCCCAATACCGGGACAAACTATGGTCCAGCCGAATCAGTCAGGCAGTACATTATAATAGCCGGCATGGGAGTGGTGCAGTGTTAGAATTAGGAGACTGGGTACTGGTGGACAGCAAAGACCGACAACAGGTGGTAGGCGGCAATGGAAGACCAACCTCAAAGTTACGACCCCGCTTCGACGGACCTTACGAGATCAAAGAAATCTTAAACGGGGGCCGCAATTTCAGGTTGAAGCTTGACAATAACGACAAATCTCATGACGTTTTCCACATATCAAAGCTGAAAAAGTACCAATGGAGGGAGGAGGAGTGCGATGCAAAGGTGTCAAAGTAAGTTCCTCCCATAAGTATGGCCTGCCGGGCAACTACGCCAAATAAATTGTGTATAAAACATTACCTTGGCCACACATGTGAGCACCGATTGGGCGTCTGGCTTGTTTTGTTTTTACCACAGACACCACTGGCGAAAACAATCATCTTCAAATACTTCAAGATCTCACAGCAAGTCACATCAAGATGCAAGCAGTTTTATTTATTCAATTATTTCTTCTATTCATTTCTTTTTTTTGGGGGTTACATAATCTTTTGGATAAATCTTCAAGGGTAAATCAAGGTGGATATTATTCAGGTTTCTTCCGTGTTTTCTATTTTTTTCTTCTTTTCTTTTCTTTTCAAATTTCTCTACAATTTTTTCAATTCCAAATTTCAAGATGTCTTGTGAATTTTAGGGGCGAGTTATGCCAATTTTTCTTTTCTTTTTTCTTTTGAATCAGGTTATGGTGTTTGAAAACTCTTTTTCTTAGGAGGGGAGGGATGTAAGGTATTACATATAGGATCATGGCTTAGGTGTATGGGTTTAGATAGGTAGTTGGATTACTTGTACTCGAAGATGCCCTAGCTCCATGAAGACTCTTCTTCACCAAATACTCTTCGGATGGAGCTAGGTGAGCTTTCATCTCTTATTTCGATTTCTCTTATTTCTTTCTCTTAGAGCGTGTCTGATGTATGTTTGTGTGTTGACCGAATACTCTTCGGATGGAGCTAGCTAGTTGTCTTATCTAGGAATAAAGTTGGGTTATAGATTACATCTGGAGCTCAGCTCCCGTCGCGCCTCTCTTAGTGAAGACTTGACTCTCTTGAGTCTTACAATTTTCTCATTGAATATCACATATACTTTTATTTTATCACGCCTTATTTTTGTCAATCCAGCACATACTTGACTACATACATATCCATCACCACGTATCCATACGCCCTTTTGGAAAATGACAGAACAGGAAACAAACACAATTATTGATTTACGAAAAAGGACAAGCTGCTTCTGAACAAACGGTATGTAAGGTTTGTGTCATTTGGAATCATTGCTTGGGTTTAACCACCGAATGACCCACTTGCTTGAGTCAAACAGCCCCATCTGAAACACTGTTGTCCAAACTTACATCATGACCACCTTGCATTTGTTGCATACTAAGCAACCCCATGGCTGTACCCCGTGGTCTGTGTAATTCTGGATTGACAGGAAGCAAACCCAGTGCTTCACATAATGGTGAACATACATGAGAATTGGCAAAATGCCATACACCCTTCTCGCTTGTGTTTTCTGCTGACCACCACATCTTTGGACTGTTCAGAAGAGATAGGGGAGAAAGTGAAAAAATTCATCTCAGCTCATCCAACCAATGTAAGTCTAAGTCAATATATGATGACATACTTGCTGTCCACCATCTGGAAGCCTGAGAGCAGATTTCCGTCGGCAGAGATTTCACTCAATAAAGCTTCACCTTTGTACAAATGAAAAGTCCAGTGAGACCAAGCATGCAAGGCCTGAAACAGCGGATCATTCTCTGTGTAGGTGAGTTTTGATGTTGGGCTAACATATTTCTTGGGTGACTTGTTGTCCGCTGTCTCAATCATCCATAAATCATTAGGCAAAGGTGATGACCACAAATTCTTAGAAACTATGAGGAGTTGAACAACCTAGAAGCAGAACACAATAAGTGACCCCATATGAAATGTAGTGTTAGTCATTTTCAAAACTGACCTCTAACTCTTTTAAAAGCTGAGCTAAAGGCGGAGGCACCTCAGCCTTTCCGGCTACAAAACTTTGGAAGTCGGAGAGAAGTTTGGCAGCCTGGACAATCATCTGGAACTCTTCCATATAGTTCAAAAGCTTGGTCCCTTTCAAGTGTCGTCTCGCCACAATATTGATTATAGAACCTTCAAATAAGATTTGTCCACCATGCCGGTCTTCCAGCCCACTTGAAGGGAATAGGTTACCTTTGTCAACATGGAAGATTGCTCGCCATGGTTTGATTGATATTCCCACTGCTTTCAAACTCTTGAACGTCGGGTCACAGTGAGCAGGACACTCAAGGCTTAGGTCCGGATCTTGTGTCACGGGTTGCAAATGTAACGCAAGCAAGACCACGTTCTTCCCAAGCAGGGCTTGTGTGGAGTTTGCCCAGGTAGTTGAGATTGGAATAGCAATCTCCCCCAAGAAACGTAGGTCGGGGGTACCGTTATCAGCAGATTGTAGGTCTACAGTAAAGCAAGAAACATCAAAATTCATATTAATTTGATTTTTTAATGTTTCAGACAAATCAAAACATACCAGACCCAAAGATGCGTGAAATAAATGACATATCTTGCACAACAGGCCGGTTGACAATCATGCCTTCTAATTCTCCAGTCACAGGGGCATCAGTAATGGAACCCCAGAATGGTAGGGTGTCATTTGATGGGTCGAACCACCAGGATGGAATCTTAGATCCCTGGGATGTGACACTTAGATTGCTGGTGGCCTTTGATCGGAGCTGATATGGTGTATCAGTTTCTTGAAGGGATAGTCGAAGAGCATCTTGTACCCGCTCAAATTCATTGTCGTCCTCATAGACACCTGAATAGAATAGAATGTAATAGATGTCATCTTAATTACGTAAAGATTCATCAAGACGTCAAACTTACTTGAACTTTCACTCATTGCTGCCGTTGATTTACCAAAGTCTTCTGGCTGGTCTTCAAGGTATCCGTGCAACGAGAGACCCAAAGAGAATGCAGTCAACCAATTGAAATCGGCTTATGTGACCATTTTTAAATACAACGCCGGAGTGAATATTAGACTAATGAGACATTTTGGAGCAGGACCCCGTTGAGCCTTGTGGTTGGCCAATTGACTGAAATGGGCTTGAATTTGTTCATATGACATGTGATCTCTTCCAATACCAAATGAAACGTATGTGTTGGAAAATTCAGTTGGTATAGGAAAGATGTGATGCTGGCGACCCAGTTCTGCTGAGGGGAAATCTATACCAACGCAATATTGTGTAACGTCTGCCCAGGCAGCTCTAGCAAAAGGGCCTGGCCACCTTTTGTCCGAAACAGTGATCAAGTTTGAGTATGTTCTGACTCCATTGTCTTGTGGACATTTGATTGGGACAGTAGAAATGACAAGTTGAGCGGTGACATTCAGTGTATGAGTAGCCAGACCGGAGAAGCCGCCTGGTGTTGCTTTGGCGCCACCCCCTCTATGGAGACTGCTGGAACCGACTTTATTGGATTCTGCACTGTCCAAACGTCGTTGGCGTCCCCAGATGTTTGACTGTTGTTCACTCACGAGGTCAGGGTGTTGTACATCAGGAGGACCCAGATTTGACAGACGGAATTGAGTTAAATTATTCATGCGAGGCGGTTCAATGTAGGTTTCGGATGCCCGAGGACTTTTAGCACTAAGGTTTGATCCTAACTGGGAGGATGGATCCACATTACATCGGGGAAATCTTTGCGGAGCTGGCGAGTTTCCAAGGTCTT
This sequence comes from Melampsora larici-populina 98AG31, assembly GCF_000204055.1. Lineage (NCBI taxonomy): Eukaryota > Fungi > Basidiomycota > Pucciniomycetes > Pucciniales > Melampsoraceae > Melampsora > Melampsora laricis-populina. Next base: position 186,912 of record NW_006768820.1, read on the forward strand.
TGGCTAAGCATGGGCAACAGACAGGCGGTGAACCAGTGAGCTGTGGATATCCGATTGAACATGAGTCACAGTGAACAAGCTTGACCCCTGGAGTGTCACGCGCTGCAATACAGTAACCACAGAATGTGGTGCAGAGGCCTGGTATCAACCGGCTGCAAGAAGAGCAATCAAGCTTTCCGGGTGGGGGTGGGTCCCAGGCGTTGGCAATGTGAGGTGACAAGGTGTTCATGGTTTGAAGTGAGATGCACAATTTTCTAGAATCACTTTTGAAAAGCTCATTGTCTACAATTTATCATCAGGGCAAAATGTGGTCAAATTTTTTGTAAGCATCCTGGCTTGAAAGATGCATTCCATAAGGGGAAGAATGGTTTTAAGGGGTAGTTTGGTCAGCAGCTCAAACATGATTTTGGAATGCTTGATCACACTGCCTAGTGGACCTTTTCGGAAAGACAGAACAGTGCGGTTGTGAATTGGATACTTTGGTAGCAATACAAATGAAACACTGGGGATTTGTTTGTAGACATCTCAGATAACAGGATTCCGACACATCCAAATATGAAATTACATGATCTTGATATGTGATGTTATGATCACAAACCTAATGACCAGGATGAACATTGGATCACATTCAAAAATTCATTGATTTTGATATGTTCCCTTTTGATGAGCAAATCAAACCATATCACCACAGCCCACAAAGCGGAAAAGTGCCAGGCTGAAAGCGTGCATGCAGCCTTTGGTGTACCTTTCTACGCAAGGGTCCCGTATCATCAGTGAACTGAAAATTACAATGCGCTCATTGATCAAAATACATAAAACCGGGATAGTCCATTAAGAGTGCAGCTGGGGTTTAAAAATTTGAATTGAATCTGGTCAAGGCGTAGACCTCAGTGAACTGAAAATTACGATGAGCTCATGTATCAAAACAAAGAAAACTGGAATAGTCAATTGAGAGAGGAGTCAAGGTTTTACGCATTGAATCTGCTCAAGGCGTAGATAATGCCTTGGCTACTCATAATGATATGAGAGCAAAAACATGAGGGGCCGAAAAAGGCTGGACATGTGACAAAAAATTGATGGCAAGCAGGAAAAGTATTATATAAGTGTCCAAGTCCATGGGCAAACATCGATATTATATTCTATTCACACAGACCATTTTTACTCCATCATCAAATACCAACCTTTCTATTTTCAGCCCCTTGTCCAGAACCTTTTTTTTGAGATCTTATTGTACTTGTCTTCAACAGCTTTTCTTTTGATTATCCCATCCACATACTGGCTCCTTGATGGCGGCCTTTGAAGACGAATCAAATACAAGTGAGTATTTAATTGTGCTTGTTTTTTTTTGAATTAATTGACATTTTAACGACTCATGAATGAATTTGTTTTGACTTGTCTTCAGCCCAGACAAATCCGATATGGGAACTTCCGTTCTTGCACTTTGATGAACAAGGAAACCAAGTGGAAGTTATCAAGGATAAAACTCTTGAAGACTGTGTGGGATACAGTGAGTTCACACCTCATTTTTGAAAGATAAGCCACCTCAACTGATGTTCTGCGGTGATTTCTTGTGTGGTTGGGACCCGGTGGTTGTGGAAGATCATCCAGAACCACCTTTGTCCATAGGCTGGACTGATTGTGAAGTCAACCCACCCATGGACATTGTGGCACAGAGACCCGACAACAGATTTGCTTTGATGATTCTCCTGCTCAACGATGACTACAATGGTGTGGATCCAACTTACGAGTTCTACCATACAAGAGTGGATTTCAGAGTCAATGAACATGAGCTCATCCATAGATACGATTTCCGCGCAAGATACTCAGCCCAACTTATTTTTGATGAAAACACAGTCTTGGAAGTAGTTGCTCAAAAGACTTTCACCGGCAAAGGTATCACCGTGAATCTTCCCCATTATTGCCGAACAGCTCAGGTTTTGCTTCTGGCCACTTGGCTGGTAGCCAAATTCAAGGAAGAAATGCAATACATGAATTTGACCAGTCCTCAACGCAAATTGCTGCAGTGTTTACGAGTTCATCCTGCTAACTACCACGAAAATAATGTGTGTCCATCAAACTCACAGTGCTTACTCTCCGTAGGTTCTGTCACACTGTGTAATGTATGAAAAAAATCCAAATGAACATTCTATCCTTGCACGTGATATTTTTATGATTGAAGAGTGTTTGGATGTACCAGCATCGACCATCAAGAGCATCATCTTGATTTTAAGGCTATAAAGAATGACACTATTACACTATGCCAGATTGCAAATTTACCGCTGAGTTTAGAAAATTAGGCAAACATAGAAAATTATACACACAGCAGAAGGGGTCAGAAACATATGAAAAAATAAGGGTTGCAAAGCCCTGCATGTGCCTATCATTTTGCATATTTTTTCATGTTTTTATGGCAGCAGTGTATATCAGGTCAGAAACCCAGCTTTTGTCCAAAACTGGCACTTATTTAGTCACTACTCTTGTGGAATTTTGGTTCACCATATGTAATTTCTTTGCATTCTGAATGCTGAATGTTTGATTTACAATGTATACATTGGAATGGGCCGTATGCATCCAAAAATGACTAAGGTACAGCAATTACAGTCCCCATCAACAAAGCAAGAGAAGCTTATAAATCGTTGCCGCAATGGTTTTAGCACCTAAATGAAAATTGTAGATCCTAATTTGTTAACACATGTAGTTTGACCTTTAGTCCATTATCAACGTCTGAAACAATTAATAAGAGATAATCAGGTGTATCTCAACACATGGCTGTGGGTCAAGAATCTGCATATGGCTCTTGATTGAGACTTGATTTACCTGAGATTACAGATCAGTCAATTATTAGTTTGCTTATTGCAACCTGATGGCTAAGGACTGAACATTCATAATCTATGTCATTTGGCTTCAATTTGATTGAAATTGACATTGAATCTGAAGTCAAATTTGATACAGTCAGCCCATGCAAATGCATACTCACGCAGATGTGTAATACACCAACGTGCATAAGGCCTGGTATGGGCTAAATTTCCAATCATTGCATAATTGAATAATACAAATACAGATGTGGTGGCTGTGCTGTATAGAGCCATGAGCTGGCCCCGGGCTTCAAGGGATCTGAAAGCCAAAATCTTGATTGGGGCAGTTGTATGTTACACCCATTATATCATTGCAGTTGTAATTTACATCAATTCTATCATTCCTCAACTTGATCCAGCGTGGCCATTACCTGTTCATAATGCATCACTTTGTGCTCCATGACTATACTTTTTTCAAGTGAGTTCATTGGACATAATGCATAATTGTATACATCATGGTCATAACACATGAGTTTATGCATTATAACAAAACCCCTCAAAATGAATAGTTGGTCAAAATGCATAGAAAAAACCATCTTCCCAATTCATGCATTGGCACGGGTTCAACTGTAGAAGTGGAACCATAAATCAAGGTATTCTTGTTTTATCATACTTCACAACAGGATGAATCATCAAAAGACCAAAGTGTTTGTTGAAACCTATAACAAATATCTTCAATGAAGTTATGTCCAAGGCTTCATCTGGAATCACTGTAAGATGTTTAGTTATATTGCTTTGATATAATGTGTTTGGGCTTGAAGATTCAGAACCAAAATGGAGAAACAAAATACAACTGCACCATATAAAACAAACTGGCATGTCTAGTCAGGATCAATATATGCTAAGAGTTTTGAAGATAGGTTGGAGCTAACTTCTTTTTGAGGTGATGAGTTCTGGGAGCTCTGCTACTCAATTATTCAATTGAACTAAACAAATAATTTGACTCTTTGAAGGTGTAAGATCGTATCATAGATGAAGACAATTATTAGATAGGGACTGGGTTTTCCAAATCAAAATGTGGTTGATCTGACACATTATAAAGAACATCTGATGGATTTGTGTTTGAGTTTCATCAGCATTTGCTTGAATCCTCTTTGTTTACTGTTGTTCTTGAGACACACATAATTTTTTAATTCGATTATTTGAAACTTTCTGTGCCCGAGACCACTCCACTAAACTTTAAGATAACCAAAGAGGTCAACTTGATTCATATATCAAGTTGAACTCTGATTTCAAAAATAGGAAAGGTTCCAACTAAATAATGGAATCAAAACCAATGTGGATTAGCCTTGGTCCACTTTTCTTTAAAATGGTTGTTGTTGTGAATTTTTAGTGATGATGTGCATAGGTAGATTGAGTTTGTCCCATTGTAGTTTTTTCTGATCAATTGACAATCAACTTAAAAATGTAAAAACAATCTAGTCTAGCTTCAAACTACTATAATTCTGAACCAATTTCCAGCCCTCATACTGCAACATTGATTGCAGATGAGTGACGAGGCACGAGGCATTGATCCCATCCATTCCGAGTTGTGAAAGCTCCTAAGGTATGGGCTCAGCTAGTCTTACAAAAGACAGATTCGGCCCTAGAGTGAGTACAAAACCATACCAGGTCCCCAGCAGACCTGCTCTGGATTATAACATAATCCAGGCCGCAGAAGTATCTCCCAGAGAAGAGTCTTGCTCTATCGCAAAGTTCATCGAACTCTGAATCACCTTGACTACTTCCGCTACTCTCATCCTCACGCTCCTAGTCATACCTCTAGGATTATTTTCCCTTGACGTGTGAGAAGGTAGCCCCTTTTTCAAACTCTTAATAAATCTTGTGATCTAGCCGTAGGAACCAAGGCTTGCAAGCTGAGATCACTCCTGAACCGACACCACCAAGTTTGGATGAAGAAGAACAACAACAATTTGAAATTGAGACCAAAGAAGAGGAACAAGCAAGAAGAGATAGAGAAGATAGGGAACAAGCATTAGAAGAGATGAGATTGAAGAAACAACAAAGAAAGAAACATACAGAATTCATGCAAGAAAATCAATAAATTAATCAAGAGAATGACATGAGCAACATCATCTTGAATGACTTCAAAGAAATGAGTCATTCTGATAAATCATTGTCATCAATAGAAGAAGTACCTAGACAAGAACAAAGTAAGCATTCAAGATTCATCTTTGTTATCATTATCATACGACCCTTTGAAACTTGTGATACAATCCAAGCCATGCAAGCAAAGAGTTCAACTATGTTGATAGGACGTGATATAATCCGTCGGAAATGTGATATATTCCATTCTTATAAACGTGATCTATTCCGTTTGATCAAGTTGTTTATAAATGTGATATAATCCGTTGTTAGAATTCACATAGAAGATGTTTGAAACTTCATTCAAGTTATTGTATCCTCCAAAAATTTGAATCTATCCGAGTTATGCCTCAGTCTTCTGGAAGATGTGAAGCTGAATCTGATCTGAAAAAAATGTTATAATAGAAATTTCTGTAGAAGTTGCAAAAATGGCACTTGCTATGGGAAATACAAACATAGTTGAAAGGTTTTTGAAACCTATAGAATCTCCAATTGAAGTAGGATCAAAACTCGATGTGAACCCTCTAAAAGGTTATAAAGAAGGACAAGTATCAGATTCCAGTTTAAGATCTTTTACCATTTATTGGCACGAACACCTCAAATAGATGGACATAAATTTTCCACTTACAATATTTAATGATTGGTGGATTGAAATGGATCAGAATGTGGCGGTGTAGAACTCCTACGCTGTGGAGCGTAGGCAGAGCCTCGAGGGGAAGAAACAACCCAAGGGGAATAAACCGCCAAGAGCCGTAACCAAAGCGCCGTTAAGCTGCCCTCAAATTTTTCAATGAGACACTTCTTCAAACCCTACTACCACCCAAATAAGCTTTCCAACCTTGAATATCCAATCTACAAGCTTTTGTTCCGCTTTAAGAATTCCCGTAAAGGTCCTACAGTTCAAAAACAGATGTAAACAAGCTGTTTTTTACTATGTTCCCCAATGCAGGTCTCCAAAAAGCTTCCTGCAGCAAGTAAAAATAATAATAATAATACTTTGAAAATCCTCCAAAACCTTGTTCTTCAACTTCTACTAATCCCAAAACTACCCTACACACCCTATCCAACTTTAAACCCAGCAATTTGCACCTGTAGCAGTGCAAAAGGTACCCTAATACCCTAGGACAAAACCCCTAGGTGGCTAAGTGAGATAAGTAAAAAAATAAAAGGATCCCACTATTTAGAGCCCTCGGAGCAGTATCCGGCGCCCCCTCTCGGGTCGGACACCAGGCTACAAACAATTTAGCTGCCCCTTTTTTCAAACAGGGCTCCTTGTTTGAAAAAATCGGGCTTCCTCCTCAAATAAAATTGCCCCCTACTCATCCTCCAATGTCCATTGACCTCGCCGTTTTGTTTTGTACACGCTACGTATATGTACAGTCCAAGTATAAGGATAGAAGCTAAGAAACTATGTCGAGGGGAGAGCAGAGTTTCTCAGTTCACTATAGCGTCCGATGAGCCACTATTGCACTTGAGTACACAAGACCATGGCATATATGTATCCTAAACTCAAGGAAGGTATACATAGATTTAGGGGGTTCATACAACATAAGGAAGAATTGAGGGAGAGACACAACATCAGATATAGGAATCAGAACTAGAAAGCTAAAAGAGCTAGAAAGTCGAAACGAACGAGTAGGACAGGAGAGCTACAAAAACAAACACGAAAGGCAACACAAGTATAGAGTAGAGTGTACAACATAAGAGACAGACTAGTGACTGTGAGGCCACAAATTCAATTGTGCTCGATACTTGCACTTGACATCGTCTCCCATTCCTATCTAACCTACTCTTTGTGCCCCGTTGCTTGTTAGCTCTTCGTCTATGATCTCGCTCATTGCACCTTGAAGGTTTAGAAATGCGTAAAAAACAGCAAATCAGTTTTAAAGCCTCTCAATTCAAGTGGAATGAAATGCGGATGATTTGAGCAGTTTTTTTGTACAGAGCAAGACCCAGTCTCACAAGCAATAAAGGGGCTGATAGCGCTACCATATGAGCATGACGAAAGGCAATTGATGAGTGATGTTCATTGAATAGTCCTTCATGGTATACTACATACGCACAGGAAGTAAAGATGAAGATATCTGTCAGCTTCAGCGATACATGGGAGGATATGGGAGGTGAGGGTTAGATCCCGAAGAGCAGCCACTGGAAGGTGGTCCAATGTCACATTGTATTTCAGTACTCGGAAGCTTGTGACTTTTTCCGAAAGGTTCCAACTAGCCGTACGTTCCAATTGAAGTATGCTTCTTCCCGTAGCTCTTTGATTGGGTTGTAGAGCTCTTTGATTTTGTTGTTGAATCCATTCATCATCTTGGTCATGATTTGAGTTAGACCATTTGATTGAGCTTCCTAATGATAGGGACCTTAGTTCGCTCATCATAGAATCTGTTTCATTCAACGTAGGATGGTCCAATTTTTTGGAGGGGGAGTTCGGATTGCGTTCACCGGTATCCGACGGTTGTTAATGAGGCATAGAGAAGGGGATTTGATGATTAAATGAAGAATGAGGTGAAATATGGGTGATTGAGCGATTGGGTGATATTTTGAGCTTCAGAGACGGAAGTTGCTATTATGGGTATGTGTCCCTTACTTGAGGAGCCAATGTCTGTGCAGTGATGGGGCCGGTCCGGGCGCGAAAGAACTTGGGCGCCCTTTTATTTGTTTTAATAAAGTTTTGTTGCCCCATCAAGGATGGAAGGGCACCAAACAGGTCAATTAAGAATTAATCAGGGGCTCTATTTGCGAGTTTGCGCCCTCTTAGAGAGCCCTTGAGGAGCCCCCAAGGTCCGACTGTGCGAAATATAGGCTGAAAATAGTCGGGTGTCAGCGGGTCACACGGGTTTTGGTGAAAACCCGGGGGGCTCCGGATATCAGCCGAGGGGGCGCTAAATAGTGGGATCCAAATAAAAATAATAATCCAAATTTCAAAATCCCCAGTATAAGGGTTTCAAAAAAAATCTTCGATAACGCTCTTCTTCAACCCTTATATTCAAAATAAAGGTAAGACCTTTATTTTCTTTTCTTGTTCTCTCTACCAATGCGATAAAATAAAAACTAACACTCGAGTATGCTTTTTTTCATTATTACTTCCTCTATCTTAGACTCCGATCGATTAAAAAAGAAACTCTAACGAAAGCTCAAAGCTTCGATTCCTTCCAAATCGATAGGACTTGATAATGATCAAAAAGAAAAAAAGAAACTTTCAAAAACCTCTTCCTACGATAAGACAAGATCCTCACACACAAAACCAAGAGAAACAACCTTTATACCCAGCACTCGATCCTCCTACAACCTATCTAAACCTAATGTAAGTTCCATCTTTTGTTTCTACTAGGCAATTAGGCGGCGGGCGCCGCCCTGGTTTAAAAATTTTCATTACAACTAAATTCTTATAGGACTAATTATAATTTATCTTAGGTCTAATGTATATAAATTTATGGATCACTTTCATGTGCTTTCTCTTACATCTGTAATGACACTCCATCCATATTAGGCCCACTCTGATTTAACATGGCTTTGCAGGTTTGTTGAAATTTAAACTTTCATTAATTTCAATCACATTAGATATATATTACACTCATAGTGTTCAGTAGAACAATGGTGAGTCTGTCTCATTTACATATTATCTATGTCCGCACTTTTTTTAAATTTCGAATTTTTGCCACTGTATGACGCACACATGCCAATTTATGAAAACAAAATTTTTGGGATAAATCAAGATAAAAAAATTAATTGAACACAAATTGTCATTCATTTCAAGTATTCATTCACTTTCATAAGTGTTCATAGTAACATTTAATTTTTTTCGCTTGATCTCCACTTCCTGTTCATAGCACTTAACAACTTCTTTCTTATAATTCTCCCATTCCTCATTAGTTTTTCCCTCTTTCATTTTAAGCAGCCCCTCAATTCGATTCAATAATGCTGCATTGATCTGAAGTGAACACCCAAATCGAGTAATCGGTGAATCTTTTGGCTTGATAGGATTCCATCCTTCATCGTATGTAGTTGATCGCGATGTGTGATGAATCTCATCCAAAGCCCAGATGCTCTCAATTACCCCATCACAATCATCTAATGCTAGTTCAGCATGATATTGATCTAGTATAAATTTAGTTCCAACTGTATCGCCAAGATAATCAGATAACTCCACCCAGTGCAATTCCCCCGTAGTTCGATTAATTCAAGCAAAAATTGCATAAGTGTAGACACTTGCATCTTGGTCGTCATGAGGATTGTTGTTGAAGCCGTCTCGCGTGACAACTACACTTGATGTGAACACATTTGCATTTGGTGACTTTGACCATGTGGTATCCGCGAAAGAAGGTATCTCATACTGCATTGCTAAATCCTGATTCGATTGAAACGCACCTAAGCAGAGTTCTGACATCCATTCAGCTAGAATCTCGTTGATGAGGGCCAGGTCAAACATCCGTTCTTCATCCTCTAGAATCAATTGTTCATTCTTGCTAGTTTTCGCATTCAAAGCAGTTACTCCTAATTGGAAGCCATCATATTAGTCAGCAAGAATTATTTAAATAAAACGATTGGCAGTATTGAAAGACAAAGACTCAACCCATTTTTCGGCCCTTATCCGATCCAGGACGAAATCCCGCCGATCGCATTTCACCCCAGTCAATCAAACCCTGCACTGCCCCGTTTGTTTTGACCTCCCCTCTAGCTAGTGTATGTTGGTACAGATTTTGGATAACAAATTGCATGTCGTCCTTTGTCTCGGAAGACATTTCCGAGAACGGAGTGAATCGATTTACTTGAAGGACTTTCCAAGTATCTGCATCAAGCAAAACTGAATTGCCAAACGTAATTCGTAGCCAAGCCTTTTTTGGTAAGGCGTTCAAATCGTGTCGCTTAAGGAGGTATATATGGCAATCGATTGGTATCCCAAAAGTTTTACTCAGCTGTGTACGAAGCGATTTGAAGGCAATGTCTCTAAATTCATCTCGATGTGGATGATTCCCTAGTTTGCGTTTAAGCCTAAGTGCACCTCTACTCTTATCCCGTTTCCGATTGTAAAGCGTACTACTGGAAGACCTTTTTTTCTTTCCTTTCTGTTTAGGCATGATTTTAGTTTGGGCTGTTCATAACGATAGAAGTTAGTCAGCTAATCAGACAAATCAGTTGAAAACTCTCCAGCATCCGACCCTGAATACAATAATAGTTACAGACTGATGAATAAAAAAGTTCAAGACTACGGTTCTCTCCCACCTCTGGAATACAGATCCTGTTATCTCGAACTTTTTTGATCACAGTTGTATAGCTAATAATTGACTATTCTGATTGCTGACTGTTTCGATAGTAGACTGGAGGGATGGAACATACCTTAAAAATATTTTTATCTCCGTCACAATTTACTTTTGAGTTTTTTACTGTCGATTTGATTTTGATCCTAAACACCATGCAAATCAATCAAAACTCATGTTAGTTTATATTTTATTCAAAAGGCCAATGAAAGATTTTGACATGAGCAAAGCTATTTAGCATAATCTTTAAGTAACGATTTGAGAGACACGATCAAAACTATTTAATACAATAGAAGTTTTAAATTCTCAAAACTTTATGATCATGGTTGTCGAGTATTTACTTATGAGTGTTGGATCACATACCAATAACCCATGAAACCAAAACAAATCTACAAACGTGACATATATAAAAAATAACATACTTGAGAATAAATGGTTTTTTATTGAATTCGATTGGTTCTATCGTCACTTCAAAATCGATTCGAATTCTATATGAAGGATTATTAGTCTCTCTTTTTATATAATTAGTATAGGTGAAAGACTAATGTAGTTGATTATCCGATACTTACACAGTCTTTGTTAAAAGTTGAAATTATAATAGTCACTGGCCGAAATGAATGAACGAAGTTTTATGGGAAATTGATCTATTTGGTCTCAAGTTACACTTTGATTCGAGTCGTCACAATTACTAATAGTTAAATATCTGAATAACTGATAACCAAGTCGTAAAAAGAGTATTATCGAGGAGCAATGCGTTCCGAATTACATTTGGTTGATCAAATTTGATTTCAATTTTCACTTGTCGATGAGCTTAAACCTAGGTTAATTAGGACCAATTATGAAAAGGCAGTTCCGCAGTAAAACCTGTACAATAAATCTTTAAAAAGAGCTTGAGAGGAAGCGGTACCGTAACCCTAACCTTTTTCTTTAGGTTAAATTCTGCACTGTGCAACCGCTAGAATTACTGCTGTTGATTTTACAATTTTGTAGGTAATGTTTAATTTGAGTACTTATACGGTACAACAAAGGCATTGATTTATTTCATTTCAAATATAATCAATGTATGGTTTACTTTAACAATTGTTTCAGCTTGGTTATTCCCGAGTTTTTGTTTTTCGAAAGTATTGCAAAACCAAAGTGAGTTATTATTGCTTTGGACAAATGCTTTAGTGAACAAATCCACATTTATTTTGTAATTCCTCGAATTATAGTGTAGGTTAATATATTTATTTATGTAAAATAGACTTAAATTAGTTATTCAAACGCAGACAAAGAGATTTGTTCATCACGTAATTAATTATTGATTGTAACAGATATTTTTCTGAAAGTAAAGTCCAATCATAAATAATTTGTTCAAATTTGTTTGTATACAATCAAACACTTGATTCGAATTGGCTTAGGGAAAGTATTATTATGATGTGTCAAATAGTTGTTGTTGGCAAGCTTCAGGTTGGATGGATACAACTTGCGCAGCGTATTGTTTGGGTACAACAACTATAGTATCAGGCTATTGACATTGACAACTATGTCTAAAACACGTTCTAATGGCTGATAGGTTTCAATAATAAAAGAATGGTGTTTAATAACGAATGGTGTTTTATAACGAGTGACTTAAACATATTGTGAATGTAAAAATTTTGTCATTATGTTAACAAAAAGAAAAAAGTAATAACTACTGGGTTTAAGTAGCCAAACCTATCTCTTCTAAATTTCAAGTCAATTGAACTTCAGGATGATTTAAAATTCGAGAAGAGTCACTGTTCAAATTAAGTATGAAGCGAGTAAGCATTCAGATCTAAATCAATTTAAATCAAGAAATTCAACAACAAATAATATTGAAAGACTTTGAATCAAACTTACATAGAATCATTTCATTAAATAATCGATTTGAATAAGAGAGATTGATACTATGAAAGATATGAGCAAATGTTATGGAAAATTTTTAGTTTAGATTTCTTTTTTACATAATTGGAGAGATTAATAAAGACTTACAGAGATTATATGCATTAAATCATTTGGATTTAATTGAGCAAAATCGGATGGAAGACGATGTTGTTAGTTGTTAATTCGTCCGATTCAGAAACAATTGAAACATGAACGTTTGAAGCACTTGTGCAACGCGAAAGGGCCACATACAACTGGCCATGAGAAAAGACCGATTTTGGGAGTAACACCGAGACCTTATCAAGACTTTGACCTTGAGATTTATTGATTGTCATACAAAAAGCAGGAGTTATTGGAAATTGATAGCGAAAGAATGGAATTGGACATTCCTCATTCCCTTCGTGTTTCAATTTGATTTTGGGTAGACTAATAACTGTACCTTTTAATTCACCTGTTAAGATCCTACATTGTAAAGCATTTTGATGACAATCAGTGATGAGCAATCTGGTTCCATTGCAAAGGCCCGTTTCTAAATTTAAATTACGCAACACCATCACTGAGGCCCCAACCTTTAATTTCAGCTTGTGCGATGGAAACCCAGGGAAGTTGAATGTGTTCAAAACATCAACTGTCACTGCATCGAAAAAAGTCTCATCTACCATATCTATTGACGTCGAAACATGGAACTCCCCTGGTAATGAACCCAAGACTGTTTCATTGATAATATTAACAGTAGCGTTAAGGGGCGTAATCATACATCTTTGCGAATATAACTCTGTCAAGCCAATCCAATCACGGTTGTGAATCATGTTGATCGCCGGATTGTATTCAGCATTTAAGATTTCAGGGTCAAATAGAAATGGTGGTCGAACAATAGTGACATTACAATACATCAACTGTACCATTTGTGTATAATCTTGTTGGAGATCGCCAGAGCCTAATTCTAACAGCCATTTCCCAAATGCAACGTTAATTAGGTTTGGACGTGCTGCTGAACCTCCAAGACGGATATTGACTGTCAATGCGAATTTCTCGATGTGATTCCAAAGGAAAGAGGCCTTTAGACTCGCCGCAGCTTGTTCCATGAGGTTTGATCTTCTCACAATTGGCAATGTTTGCCTGAAGTCCCCGGCGAACAAAACCACTTTGCCTCCAAATGGTAAATCTACTCCAGTTAAATCTCTCAAGGTACGGTCAACACACTCGATGGCATGCCGATGCTGCATTGCCACTTTGTCCCAAACGATGAACTGAACTTCCTGCAGTTGACGTCCGAGAGCTTCCAATGAAGTCACAGTACAAGAAGAATCTTCATAGACTGGTATGGGGATCTTGAATGCACTATGTGCAGTTCTTCCATTCAGAAGCAATAACGAAGATATTCCTGCAGCCGAGCAAGCTATGAATCGAACACCAGTTGAGTTACAATAATGAAGGATACAATTTAAGACAAAAGTCTTGCCTGTCCCACCGGGCCCATCTAAGAAAGCTAAATAAGGTGCTCCTTGATTAATTGATTCCAATATTTGATTGATGATAGTTCGTTGTTCTTCAGTAGCCACATTGAGCATCGCTTCATGTTTTCTTGCGCTTTCTTCCGGGTCGGTGATGTTAACACGATCATTCCTAGCTTCATCAGGTAATCTCAGTTCAAGCAGTAATTGTTCATTTACGGGAGACAAACCAACTCCAGCTAATGTTTTTTCCATTCCTGATAAAATCTTCTGCATCAAGAATAAAGCATAATTTTGAATCTGTGGTTCAGTAGGCTGGATGTGTGGATTTAATCGAATAATCCGGCGTTCACAATCGTCAGAAAGGTGGCCAATATGATCATCCCAAAGTTGTTGTGGATTGTCCGGTCCGCTTTGAGTGAGTATGATTCCCAGCATACGTCGCAATTGATCACCCGTTTTCCAAGTCACAGCCTCATTTAAACTCGAATGGTAATGATGATCACCGTGCAAGAGCCCAAGTCGATCTGCCGCCTCTCTGAAGGTATTGCATAGAACTCCCTCTACAGTCTGCAGATCGGAAAAAGATGTAGGGCCACGAACATGAGAGAGGAGTAAACGCAAATAATATACATCTCCATGTTTGATATTTGCGAAGTAAACTCTACCGATTGATATAACTTTATTTTGGCAAGGCGTAAACCGTTTAGTTTTCTTATTCCACCTAAAGTACTTCGCGACTTCTTGATACTTTAGAGATCGGGCCGTTTCGTTTGATCCGCGAAGGGGAACGTTTTCTCAACAAAGGCGAAAGAATTCTGTAAGCGTGGTTCTCTCCGCTCTGCCAGTCTCCATAGTTGCTCTAATTCCTAACTCATTAAGATAATACACTACTTGCTCATTCTCTAGATGCATAGCAAGACGCTGTATTGCAGGATATCGGCCTGCAATTGGAAACTTCAACAGGCGCCAAATGGCTAAATCAAAAAGAACATAAATCAGTGTATGTTCAAACAAATCAAGATGGAAAAAGGCAAAGCAAGAACTAACCTTCTGGAGCACTCAAAAAGCGTGCATTTACATAAGCTATAATCTCATCGACTCGTTCTTCATCTTCTAAATTAGCAATCGTTCGGTCATGTCCTTTTAAGATATATTTGAAAAGGTATTTAATTGCTCTGATGCTAATGGCTACTTCTACGTTAATATGGCAACCATACTTCAATATCAAAAAGCGGTTGTATGGAACTACAGAGCCATTGTCGTAGCGGTAACCAGCTTTGGCAAAAAATCGTCCATTATTGGGACGCTTATAGGTAGGGTAAGAGTTGTCATGAACATTGGTTGTTTCAAGGAAAGGGCGTGGGTATCCGGGTCTACATTCTGAACCTGTCCAACACTTGTAGTTTTGACATGGTCCATGAAGCATGAACTGGGTTACTAAATCACACATGAGAGGCTCGCTTTCGGGATCTGGAAGTTGAGCAGAGATAATAGAATCCACTTCTTCAGCCGTTTCGGGTCTTGAATCTCGGTCCAGGAATAGAATTAAGTGTACATGAGGGAGCCCTCGTTTTTGGAATTCAATTGAATAAACATGGGCTACACACTTTCTGAATCTTTCTCGTTTTGTTACGTCTTCAAGTAAAGTAAGGAATTTGAGATAAAAGACACGTGCAACTACATCGGGTCGATCCTCTGGCGTTTGTCCGGGATCCAGTGCCTCTAGAACTTCAGGCCATTGAGGGTTGGCCGTCATTGTGATGAAAAGACTTGGATTACCAAATTCAACTACCAAGCTCATCGTGTCCTGATATAATTGTTGGAGATGACGCGGTCCTCCTATAAACGTAGATGGTAATACTACTCTCCTGCCTATTATATCCTCTTGAAACTCATTCCCCAATGCCTCAATTGCCCCACTGTAAAGTGCTGCTCGAATTTCTTTTTGATGATAACGCAGGTATTGAAGGCGAGAGTGTTCGACACATAAATACATATCGACAACGAATTCTTGAAATAGTCGTCCAGCAGCAAGGATCACCGAGAAAGCAGGGCGTTTGAATAATAAATAGGCAAACCACTCTAGATTGCTGATGTCTCCTGTAACATCTGGCAGAAAGAGTTAAGTGAATGCAAAAGAGAAATTCACAAATCAATCGATTCAACATTGTTTGATTTCCACTCGAACTCAGAGAAAGCAGATGACTTACTTTGTTCATTAGAGTTTTGGTATGCTTCAGACCAAGTTTGCGATCCATATAAGAATAACAAAGGATACCTCAACGCGAAGTAACCAGTGTGTAATTCTGAAATACGCTGCAAATCACCTGATTGACGTTGTAATATGATATCACGTGGATGCGCACCAATTTGTCCATCGCCATCGACTATGGCAGCCACTTCATTTGCAGTTGGCCTGTTGTAACGTCGATGATCAGTTCCGGCGGCCGTGATAGTCTTGATCCTTAGGGTCCGAGTACTCCTTTCATCGCAAATAGCAGAAGCCGAACGGAAAACTTGAGCATACGGATTGTGTTCATTCAAGAAATTCTGAAACTGCATCAAAATTCTTGGCTCTAGTTCCTTGCGACAACGTCGGATACGAAGATTAGCCTCGTCTTCATCATTTCCACCGTAGGAAAGATTTGAGCGAAGCCTGGTTCTTCTGTCGGCAATGGGATCAAAGATCCAATTAGATCAGATAATTGCCCTGAGACTCGAAATACGTATATACCTCGTTTTCCTGCAACCGTCTTATCAATTTTGGCCCCAAGCGAGGTGAATGATAGAGCATTATTATATTTTTGAATAAGAATTCGGAAGTCTTGCGCCTCTACAAATCCAAATCAAATTAAATCAACTTCATAAATCATTCAGCAATACGTCTACACAATTTGCAAACCTTGATCTAAGCCACTTAACAAAGCCCTATAGAATTCCGGAATTTGCTCGCCAACGTCGTCAGGGAAGTATCGGAGTGGTAAATCTACAGCCCTTGCTGACAGCAATTTGATTACGTCGCAGTTATATGATTTGCATCCTTCTGACAACGTTCAATTCGCCATCTGAATGCCTTGCAAGCTGCACATTGATCGTTTTGTCGTCCAATATTTAAGGGGATTTCATTCGGGAAACGACGTAATAAACTCTCTTCTGAGCCAAGAACCTCGATCGGAATTGCAGGTCCCCGTACACGAGCCCTTGGTGGCATATTAAGCTGATTTTCACTTGAGTAATTGACCGAAGAAATCAAATCCAAGATTTATTTCAATCCAAAGTGGTTTTTGAGTGACTTCGCCTTTTATAGAAATGATTTATATTTTAACGACGAATTGCAGCATAAATCAAGAAACAATCCGAGGTTCCAAAATCAATCGCAATTCAATCAAGAAAGCAATAGAAGAGACTTACAATCTTAGACCAAAAAAGTTTTGAACGAAGCACATCAACCATAATTCAAAGAGAAAATTGGATACAATTCAAAATTCAATCTATTTTGAAAGCAAAAGAACAAGAGAAACATACCGAGTTGAAAAAAACTTTCTTTTGTAGCTGACTGAATTTTAAAATAAATTGGAAAACAGAATGAAAGATTCTGCAAATTAAGCATCTTAAAAACCTCTAAACAAAAACGACATCAAGAAAACTTACGAGCTAAGTAAGACTTGTCTAATTTGAATTCGCAATAGGATGAGTTTTTGAAAATTAATCACCTCGTTCAGGTGTGAAAAAGGTGGGTCTGTTTTAAAAACAGTGCGAATGATTAAGTAACTACCAAATTAAAGGGCCGCTATAAATTTGTACTTATTCTAATTTTTTCTGGTATTTCTGAGCGAGCGTCAAACCTGAATCGAAACTGCGAGACGGCCAGTTTATATCTAGATCAGTTATAAACAATAAATATAATAAATATGATAATATTTATTATTGTGATTGGCACTAATCTGGTCAGCTCTCGTTTTGAAATTTTGTCCATACGTTTGTTGATATAGATACGCCGAATCACAGTTTTAACGTGAATCTAGTCGCTTGGGTGCTTCCTAGTTGTGAGCTTGCTGTTCATGATGTAACCAAGCTTATACTTGAAGCTGTTTTCGTTTAATTCTAAGTATTCAAATACATAAAAGTTGAATTCAAAAGCGAGACCAATGTCGGAATTCCTGAAGAGACCAATAATAAGTATGTTCATCAGCGCTGCACGACTGTTATCGGCAAATCAAATGGAGTGATAAACCAATTATATTCTTCAAGTTGTTTATATTTTTCAAATTGATTATTGTCCGTCACTGTCGCACATTCACGAGTTGTTATCATTTGTTACAACGCCGTCCGTACGTCAATTGTCTCCGGTATGTCCCTACAGGCGGTAGTCGAGAAGTTCGTCGCAAATTGGGGTCAATCCTTTTGAAGGACAAACTTCAGGTTGATAAAGCACGCCAGGCGAGAATTATGCGATTGCCAATGCAGCATGATAAATCAAATCAGGTGATTGATTTGCTAGCGATTTCGTGTAATGCTTGTCGTCAAATTCTTATTGATATTGGACCTCGCGCTCTTCCCAAGGTGGGTTATTGAAATCGGTAAAGTAGTAATGCGGTTGAATTGAATGGATAAAATCCGAATCATAGATTCTGTATCAAATTTCCAGTTAGATAGATGTGCTTAATGTGACATATACAACTTAGGCCAGGTTGAGTTTCACAGCATTACACAAATATTATACTTAAATTACACAAATTGGAATATTGTGATCTCCAACGCGTGCTATTGCATTCGGATACTTTCTTAGTAGTTCTTTATTTTGATGCTTCAAACACAATCTTCCTTAAATTGTATATTCTCACGTCATATAGTTTCTGGACTAACATCATGAAGGCCCAATCTTGAGTTGATTCAACGGATGTTCCGCATGTGCTTTTAATTGTTTCATGATTTTTACCAAGCCAATGATCTGAACAGTCATCAAAATAATGTACAATTATGTAATATGTGTAATTTCTTAATTTTTCTAAGCAAACCTATGAAATTTTTCATGGGAGAGTTTTTTGGAGAATAAGTGGTTAAAATTTATTGTGGTATTTCAACATTAAAAAAACATGTCTCTTTGATTTGGACCTATACCAAAAGATTTCTCAATTTAAGCAGTCAAAGTAGTGTAATTGGGTCTATGTGAAGTTTAAGCAGTAAGCAGACGTGGACGCAGCTCATCATTTATTAAGTAAACCCATTATAATTTGAACAACAATGGAATCTGGTTTAGATAGAATATGGAAAGTAAATCAAAAGAAATCAATTTTTTATTTTCTAAGTTAAACATTTTTCATGTATAAATCAATCAAATTTTGTTTATTTCTAATATGAGAAGCCAAATGGAGAATTACAACTTTTTAGTTTTTTGGTGATGATTTTATCAGGTGAATGATGGTAAAGTTGAAAGCCCAATTTCTGAGTAAAAATAAAAGAAAGATGAATTTTTGAGATTTTGGAGTCATTTTTTCTTTAGTGTCAACTTAGTATTCAATCAATACTTGTTTTTGAATTGGGTTAAATAAGCAAATTGTAGAGACGCAAAGACCAATCATCTAAAGCAAAGAACAATTGACATCTTGAACATGTTACACTGTGAAAATAATGTATTTTTCCAAGGTGAAAAATGATTGACATTAATGCACAAAATGATTAATAATGCAGAATTAATGCAGAAAAATGCAGAATTAATGCAGAATTAATGCATTTTTAATCATTTTGTGAAATAAATGTAATCATTTTTCACCTTGGAAAAATACATTATATTTGCAGTGTTAGGAATCAAGGGTCAAAAAGGGGACGGTTTTTTTTGATCTAAGTTGAATAATACCGTTTGATCACCAATAGTTGCCAGGCAGCTGAGAATCCTTCACTAAATACAAAGCAATTCACGATATGTTGTCTAATAGGAGCTATGATAAGTGATTTGTTTGATCAACCTTCAGATGCAATGTCAAGTACTTTGTCGTTCATAGCACTTCGACGAGCGCGTGGAGCGCGAGGTCGTTTGGCTGGCGGAGCTGCTACTGGGCTTTTGGGTTTGGGAGTTACCTTAGATTTATTCTTTTTGGTTAGCGCCGGAGTGTCTTCTTCATATGATTCATCTGATGCTTTGTTCTTTGAGGGAGAAGCATTCGATTTGCTCGATGCTGAGGAAAACGAAGTTTCAGTGAAGTCTGAGGGGCCAAAGGGGATGCTCGCTTGCGAATCAGATGTGACCAATGGGGATTTGAATGCCGAGTTCACTGCTCTTGGATTGAATCTAAAATGACATGTATTTATATTTGACTAAGAATTCGGCGTCTAGACAGCAAAGATCATGACTAACTTGACAGGCTTGTGTGGGTTAACTTGGGAAGAGGTGTTACCACTCGTGGTTGCTTTATTCCCAGTCGTAGTTGACATTTCTGACTCATCAATATGTCCAGAAGTAGTGGAAACGCGGTTCACCTTTGGAAATAATTCAAATTAGTTTACAACATTAGTCTGGAAAACTGTAAGAAAACCTTACAATGACCACGTAACAATTAGTTTGCTCGTTGAAATCTTTGATGTACCCATGGAACAAGCATTCACGGCCAACCTTTATAACTTTGTATGTACCAGCAAGGTGAGGGAAAGGGCGGATTCGATATTCTATTTGGCTGGTTTTTGGAAGCTTTGTCTGCGTAGATAAAGACAATGCAGGTAAATATTAAAAAGGCCTGAAAACATGTCAAAAGAACTAACTTCAGGGTGATAGTCTGAATGCTCTACAGTCACAATTGTAGTAACTTTATCTTTACTTGGGTTCTTCGGAATTAAATGTTGGATTGAATCCTCCACGATCTCGGTTTTTTTAAGGACACGTCCTAAGGCAGTCATCCCTACAGTGTCGACTAAAGAATGAGGAAAGCCTTCTCCATTAGTTACAATTCCACGATCTGATGCTTCGAAGAATAGTTGATCGTTCCTAGTATCCAAAGAATTTCAAGGGAAAAATGCTCCTCTCAAATAGTAAATACTCTTGGCAGTTAGCTTGACGTTCTTTCCACTATACCCGATCGCTTTGATCTCGTATGAAAAACTTCGGTTGTGATTTGCTCCATTACAAGGAATGGATAAAATGTAAGTCCGATATTGGCTTTCGCGTTGTGTTAATTCGGGCGTGATCTAAAACGATGAATAAAGATCAGTAAATGTTAGTACAAATAACCAAAGATTCGTGGGACATACTTTTTCTTCAATTTCGAAATTCCCAGCAAGATAAATCCCATGTCCAGTAATACTATCTTCATCAGACATAATAGTTATAGATCAATCTGAAAATGATAAAACAATAATTAAAATACGGAATTCCTTTGAAAGATCCAAATTCAAAAGCAATTGAGGCAAAAATCAATCTGTAGTGAGAAAGTCCATCTTGAACTTGGATTAATTTTAGATGAATTAAATGTTGTTAAGCGCAAATATTTAAGTACGGTTAAGGCACTAATCAAGCAGAAGTCAATCGAAAATTAATCAGTGAATACGAATTAAGAACAGGTCAAACACAAACTCACCATCTCGAGTGCAATAAATAGAACAGATATATATATCGTTATATAGACAGATAGATAGATATAGATAAATAGACAGGAAAGATATAAAACAAACCTGTGATTCTGAGTACCGAGTTTTGAAGAGTTTTATTAATATGATGAGTGAGCAAGTTAAGCCTTGAGTGAAGATCAATTTTTGTAAAAGTAATTCGGTATTCAAAAGATCAGTAAGTATCAATCAACACTTACAATATAATTTGGGTAATAAAAAGTTTGAACGAAATGGTATGCAATATTAGTTCGTTGATAACTATTATTTAATGAGTTTGATCATTAGTACGCACAATGTTGAATCAATTTTGAATACAATGAGGTGTGTCTCAGTTTTTGGGTGACGAAAGATTGTGTGGACATTTCGTCGTGGATCTTATATGTAGATTTCTTTATTATCACCGCTGTCGACACCAAGCGAAACAAAACTGCTGTTCGATTATTAGCGCGTCGATTCATGATGATTGATGTTGATTGAATTGATTGAATTCAGTGTGAATGTCCTCAAAGGATTTTCAATCGATTCATTATGATTTTCTAGTGACTTAGTGCATATGGCTTCATGGGTATACATCGCCTAGATATAACAATATATACGTTTGATTTGAAATGAATTTCTCGTTCATTCTGATATTTTGTGAAATAATATAATGATAATGATAGATACAGTAGTATCAACGCGTGTAGGCTTCAAGAAGGCAATCAGTTGAATCTTGAAGTTTCCACAATGATAAATCTTGATTGCCATCTGATATAAAAACGCTTTGTATGAAGATAAAAAAAGATGATGTGCGTGAATAAATTCGAATTTCAGTGGTGTTGTACAGATTTTGTGTTCGGTAGGGAACCTTGGTTTTGACAGTTGATGATTGAGGTTTTGAAAAGATACCTGCAAAAAGAAAGACGCAGGCGATGAATGTTGATTTGCCTTCTTAAGGAAGATTTAATTTGTTGAATTTCCTGTGTTGACGCGAAACGGAATCATTTGAAGACATCATCAGTCAGAAGATCTCAAAATCAATCGCTTACAATTTTCCAAATACTAATAAATGATAATGGGATTATAAGTTACAATAAACAGAGGAATCAGGCGAACCCGTCTATCGGCTGAGACAGAATTTATAGATTCAGGAAGCGATGTAAAAGCATTACCATCTTCAATATTGTCGTGAAAACAACTACGTCGATAGTAGTCCTTGTGCTTTGAGATACTTCGGAATACGGGGGTATTAGTATGAAATCAGTAACAAAGACGTACTAAAACATAAGTCATCTGATTGAAATTCATGGACAAACCTTTCGTCGATATCAAATGCAACGATTAGCATTGGTGTAGTCTAGTGGGTTTTGACCTATTCACATCTGATTGCAATTGTGAAAGGTATAATAACGAAGAAGTTTGATAGGTTGATTTGCGCAAATTCATTTTGGTACCGAATGTAAGTTGTTAAAATTTGCACTGTATCAGAACTTGTATGTCATCAGACTAAGTCGTGCATGACATTTATACTTGATCTGATATACAGGAACTTGATTTTCAAATGTAAGGTAATTTTTGTATCATGGATTTTGCTTTGTTTATTTTTTTTTCTTTTGGACAAATGATAATTTATTAAAAACCCCATTGAAATATTGAACGTAACAGAAGAGTGTCTATTTGACAGTTAATCTCAAATTTGGTCATATCCGATTGTGAGAACTTTGCTGAGTGTTATTGATTACACATACCTGTAGAATAACGCAATATAGATGCAAAATAAAAACATATCGATTTAGCTGGGTAGGTACAAAAGCATGAGTCGAAACAAACAAACACGTTGCACACAGATTTTTATAAGTTGAATTCTGATAGTCTAGGCACAATCACGTCTCTCAAACAAAATGATCATTCTACAGGGCGATCACGTTACGTGAGGCAGTATAACATTTATAAGTTTTACAAAGTAAATGATGTTGCTTGTCATTAAAGCTTTACTATGATATTGGTGTATTGACAATTAAGTGCTTTGGTTTTGGGCCCAAGTATTGCATTGCTGTTCAATATAATCATTATAAGTATGGGCTTGGGCCAAAGTAAAATGTAGGAATTGCTCACCAAAATTTGTTCGTAAGTCATTCTAGGTCTGAAATGGCAGGATAAATTTTGCGCTTGAAAGGCTGCAATCAATTCAGGATCTCGAATTGTTGACGTGTTGGGGGCTATAAAAATGATGTGTTTGAGCTTCATGGGCCTGATAGCGGGATTGTCGCTCATTGATGCCAAGATCCCCTTCCAGTTCGCTTTTGATTGGACATAATTGGTGATAAAAATTTCGATTGTTTGGAAAAATGGGCATTGCAACCACTCAAGATCGGCAGATCCAATGTGAGAATAAGAACAGCGTAGTATGCGAAGTCGCGGGAACGTGTAGAGAGCTAGTATTTCTGCGATTCGGCCTGGAAATGCATCTATTGACAACACTTCGATTGAATTCCAAAGAGCGAAGAGCACTGATCCGCCTTCGTTCTGGTTGTTGGATGAGGAGTATTCTAAGAATTTGATGTCCTTCCCCGCGGAACGGCAAAAGTTGATCACCGCGTGCATATTCGATTCATCTCCAGCAAAGAACAAATGTTTTAGATTGGGCAGCAAACCAGGATTGATATATAGATTGTTGAGCGAAAGAAAATTGATTGAGAGTGATTCTAAAGAGGGGACTACGTTGAGGAGAGCAATCAAAGAGTCGGAATCGTGTTTGATGCGACGGGCAATAATAGATTCGGACCCATTATCATGGCGGCGAGAGAGGATTGAGGAAAGAATGAGGACCTTGAGATTTGAGGCGCTTTTTGCAGCTTTGAGTATTTGTTTGGAAAACCCAACTGCACCAACAAATGCGAGTTTCAATTCAGTTAAATTGGGAAGACATAAGCCAAGAATTTGTTCAATTTCGAATATATTGACAACCGGCGATGGGTAACGATCGGGATGTATATTCACATGGACACAGTGATTTCCTGAATAGATTTCGGTAGAATTCGAATATAGTATGTGTCCAATGCTCAATCTTTGCAATTGGTGCATACCGAGATTAATAAAAGATAGATTTTGTTTTTTTAACAAGTTCAAAACCATGAACGGCCACCGTAAGTCAAGTTCTTGAAACACATAGCTCTTAATGGCATTATTCCATTCCTTATTGAGAAGGCGTAATTTCAATAGAGAGAGGAGGGATACATGGTTGACGTAATGACGATCGGCCGTGTTAATGAAATGAGCAGGAGTTGTAGCAAGATCCTGGTAGAAATAATGCAAAATGATGTCAAGAATTTCGACTGGTAAGTGAATAGGTTTCTGCATTGTTGAGGAACTTGTAGGGACAAAGCGTACGTGACCTTAATGATTGACATTGTGAACTACCTATTTTATAAGTCCAGACTGAAATAAAAAACGAAACTTGGAAGTAAATTCCCCATTGAATTTTTCGTGTGAATTGGGGTGTGTAAAAAGGATGAGCTGCAAGTCAGACCTTGTTACGTTGAAAAGCATTTTCAACATTGTTTTGATGTAAATTTCCGCGTGGTTCATAAATCAGGGCGATAACCCATTGCTAATGGATAACGGAGATGTCGGCAGTTGGAATTTCGATAGCTCGAGATGTGTATAAGGCAGATTGTGTGATATCGGGTAAGTTTGCGCGTGGCCCGCGTCTTATGTCGTGTTCTCGCATTTCGGAGCAAACTTGTTGAGACATGAGTTTTTGAAAGATTGACGAATGTATATAGGTCTTGGTAAATTCTTGTTGAAAGTTGGAGGCATAGGTTGAATGAGGGCGAGTGGTTGTCATGTTATACCAGATGCGATCAAGTAGTGACGATGGAAATGAACGTGAAAACCTTGAATCATGACGTTTGATTGCTGAAGAGACATCTCAGAAAAAAAAATGATTTGTGATCTGAAGAACGTATGTGTCATTCGCGCGACTCAAATAGTAAGAGTAGGGTTTTGTCTAAACTCTAGGGGGTTTAGGCGGTTTAGTTTTGCGTCAGGTTGTATTTGCTTCGGCTTTCTACATATTTCACTTGTATATAAGCCGTAACGTAACATACACACGTGAAGTGTAATTTTTTAATTTGTAGAGGACATGCCATTCAAGTGAGCACATTTGCTTTACTTACCGATTTATACAGTGTTCTCGCGGTTTGACACAAACTGGATTGGGTATATGTATACTAACTATAATTAGGATTTCCGGTTAGGCAAATTGAAACAAGAAACAGACTCAGGTGTAATACAGAATCTACTCTTTGAAAGAATTATTGGTTCAAGTCGAAATAATTCAGTCACGATGTTTTTGTCAACAACGTCATATAACGAGTATATTTAGAAAAATCAGTTGAAAGCTAAGATTTGGAATTACTTGTTGTGAGCTAGTGGAATCAATCTCTATTTCGAGATGTAGTAAGAAAAATACACAATCTGAATTCGACAAACATCTGAATTACAACGGTTGATTGACAGTTGAACAAACCGTATATCCAATTAGCATCAAATTCCAAATTGCTTTGAGGTGTGTGACTGATGTTGTGAAGTATTGACGCCCCTGGTGATCTTACTGAAATGCAAATTTCTGGGTAAATACTTGGATTTTTTGTTTCATGACTTGAAATTCAACGTACTTAATTAAAGTAAAGTTCCTTCCAATCAACGCCTGGGTGAACGAGGCTTGTCAATCAATCGTGTTGGTGGTCAGCTCCTATAGATAATAAACTATGTTAGTTCTAAATTTGCGAAGCTTAGTTATTAAGCAGAAACAGTGTACTTACCATTAAATCATTTAAATTCCAGTGAGTTCTGAAATGACACTGAATATGATGATATTTGAATAATGAAGTTAATTCTTCAGCCTTGCCTTTGATTATGAATGGGTCATGTGTGATAAAAATAATTTGCTTGAAGTTGGTTGGTTTAATGAGCAATTTCCCTTCAAGCACTTCGAGCCCTTTAATTAAATCCAAACGTGAATGCCAGAAATTGGTTACGAAAATTTCCATGTTTTGGAAGATTTCGAATTGTAGCCAGGATAGACCGTCTGAAGTGTGAGTTATATCAATGGTGCGTATGACTCTAAGTTTAGGAAAATTCTCGTGACGTAAATCGTTTGGAAGAAACTCAGGCATAGATTCAAAAAATAGGATTTCAAGGGAATTTCGCAAGGCTAATACTATCTTGATGGTTTGATCGTAACTTTCGATCGATGAAGCATCTAGGATTTTGATGTGTTTCCCATTACTTTTGCACAACTGGATTAGGGCAGCCATATTGTTTGGATTACACGTGACATATAAATGCTTCAGGCGTGGTAATGATGCTGGTTTTAGATTCAAAGGTCTTAAAAAATTGAGGTGAAGTGATAGTGATTCAAGTGATCTAGTGCCATTGAGCAGATCTCGTATTGATTCCGAATGAGTGATATGAGTTCCATGAAAATTATGGAGTACATTTAAGACTTTCAAGTTGGTGGTTCTTGCGAGGATGTCGATAATTTCGGGTGTGAAACTGATGGCAGATTCGAATTTGAGTCTTAAGTCCGAAAGAGTATGGTGACATAAATTTAGCATTTCCGTTACATGGTGGAGTTGAATTACTGAGTCATTCAATTTATATTTGGGAGATCCAGCATGATCGAGTGAATTCGAAGCCATTCCAAGAAATTCGAAAGCTAGTGTAGAATATAGGGCAGGCGAAACCACTCTCTCAAAACTAAGACGTCTTATGCGCGATCCGGTTGAAATGACAGCAGAATGTTTCCAATTTGTGAGGAAGCAAGAGATCACAGGCGTCGTGGCGAAAGAAAGATTATTGTAGGCGTGACGCAAGACTGCAATTGACCAAGCGGTTGCTACTAATCGGAAGTTAAGTAGTTCTAATAACAATGAGTGTTTCAGTGCCGGAGAATCAGCACTGTTGTTACGATTGATTGCTGGTTCGGACGAAGCGTCAATGGAATGAAGAAGAATTTGATTTATGATTTCCGCAGGAAAATAGTTATTACTACCCATGATTGATGCAATTAGTGTCGTTGCAACCAGGAAAAAAAGCGATGACATATATCTAGCTAAAAGTGTTCGATCTTTATCAAAGTCCTAGGTTATTCTGGGGAGAGGGATGCCTTGATTGGTTGGGGATAGAAAAACAAATGGGGTGTCAGATCGAAGGTTACTTGGGGTGAATCTAGAGTGTTATCAATAGTGAAGTGTCGTAACCGGTAGAACTTTACACTTGAGACGGGAAGAAAAAGTAAGTGTCTATGCAAAATCTCCAGGCGTGGAGTTGGCAATTGAAGTACGTACTGTTAATTGTGTAGGGAAGGAACTGTAAGTTGGTAAAAGTAACTTGGCTATGGAAGGTAGGATAGACGATCACATCAAATGAAAATCTTCAATTGGAGGGAAACGAAGAAACAAGGATTATGTTACTAACGTTCATTAGTAAGTCATTTGCTGGTTATGGATGTCAGATGTATAGGAGTATAATCATGGGATAGACCAGAGTGTGTCAGTCGGTCTTGATGTTCGGTGAGATTTTAAATCTATTCCGCATAGAAGATTCCGAGTGTGTCGATAGTAAGTTTTGTCATTTGAGGCAAATTTACGACCTATACGCTGAATCAGAGTAGAAGGTTTTGTTGATGTATTAGATGTGAAGTTGAGAAGCATGAGTACCCACGCGTTAAACAGTTTATAAGCGATTCATATGTGGAAGTGAAAGAGAACAAACCGTCACAGTGGATTGATGAGCACAAGGTGAGGGCAAGTGTTGTGAAGACTAAAAAATTAAGTTAGGAATGTTGGTACGAAAGACTTACCTGTGCGGTAACAGTAAAAAAGCTTAAGTCCTTACTGCTAGAGCCACGTTAGTTAAGTCTGTGGAAACATCACATGCAGTGTTGACTTAGTAATGCCATTGAATATATTTTTGATACATAAGCACCAAGCATATTTTGGTACTTTTTTTAAATTAGAACGGATGAATTGTCTTGTGATTAGTCATTCACAAGTCGAGTCGTAAAATGTTTATACATCTTGGATAACAATGCATGTTTCTGGGCAGAATGTTTGATTTAGAACCTTCTACCTGAAGCTGATACATAGGTGTCTTGTGTTTGTGTAGAATTAATTAAGTAATCTTATGTTTGTCGTTAAGATGGGATGTGATGCAGTCTTCAGCAAATAGAAATTTGGGTAGGTTTTTAAAGAGAAAATGGATTACATTTATATGTACGTGTTACTTGATGTGTTGGTGATAAAGCAAAAAGGTTGAATTGAATAGAAAGTATACATAGGACGTGGTTCTTATATAGATCAAGCACTATAAAATCCATCTAAATAATTACGGCTGGTTTGTATGTGTGAGGTCGATTCCAATCATCGATACCCACCCTGAGTAGATTTATGACTAATAAAACATGTTAGTAAAAAATCCAAGCTCTGGGACCAAGAAAAAAGATGAACTTACGTAATGTCAAGTGAAGGAAAGTCTACCAAGGCTGAAGATGTCACTCATTGTTGATCTTGTTAACTAACTCCTAAAGTCAATAAAGAGCATGAATGGAGGGTTAATATTATTTGAATCAGTCAAGACGCTTCGATGTACTTACAATTAGATCAGGGAAAGTACATTTGGAGGTGAAGTGGCAATATACGTCATGACGTTTGAACATTTCCGATAAGCTTTTGTCTTCACCCTGTTTGGCTTCTTGATTATTCATAACAAAAACAATGTCTTTGAAGGTTATGGGCTTTGTGAGCAATCTATCCTCAATTGCTTCTAAGCCGGCGCGGTAGTGATCATGTGAGTGCCAAAAACTGGCTACGAAGGTATGCACGTTTTGAAAAATTTCATAATTTAGCCAAGACAGACCGCTCCTGGTGTGAATTACGTCGATAGTACGAATGACTTTGAGCTTCGGAAAAATTTCAGTTTGAATATCAGTAGGCAAAAGATCAGGGATGGACTCAAGGAATAAAATTTCGAGCGAATGTTGTAGGCTTAAAACTACTTTGCTGATGTGGTCGCGGTTTTCATGTGCAAATGCTTCTAAGCACCTAATATCATTACCATGGTTCTGACATAACTGGACGAATGCTTTGGAATTGTATGAGTTGCATGTTAAAGACAGGTGCTGTAAATGTGGTAGTGATGCAGGTTTCAAGTTAAGAGGTCTTAAGAAGATGAGGTGGAGTGATAATGATACGAGGTGAGTAGCAGCATTTAGCAAGTCCCTTATTGACTCTGAATGATTAATTTGGAATCCACGTGTGTTGCCAACTATGATCAAAGCTGTTAAGTTGGGAGTCCGTTCAACGATCCTAATGAATTGAGGCGT
The DNA here is from genome assembly GCF_000204055.1 of Melampsora larici-populina 98AG31. Classification (NCBI taxonomy): domain Eukaryota; kingdom Fungi; phylum Basidiomycota; class Pucciniomycetes; order Pucciniales; family Melampsoraceae; genus Melampsora; species Melampsora laricis-populina. Next base: position 216,424 of record NW_006768820.1, read on the forward strand.
GAAACTGACAGGAGAATCAAAGTTGAGTTTCAAGTCGCTAAGCGTGTCATGACATAAATGGAGGGCTTCCTCAACGATTGTCATCGGGATCACTGGTTGATCAAATTTGTATCTGAGGCACGCCAGGTAACGAGATGAGGTCGAAGCTTGACCAATACTTTTCAAAGCAGACTCGGATTGGAATGCGGGGTAATCAACTTGGTCGAATGTGAGGGACCGCACACGAGATGCGGTTGAAATTATTGAAGAGTGTTTCCAATTGTTAATGAAGCATGAAATCATCGAAGTTGAGTTGAAGCGAATGCTATTGTAAGCGTAAGGTAATACTGCGAGTGACCAGGTACTATTGACTAATCGTAATTTAAGGAGTTGTGATAGTAGCGAGTGGTTCATTGGCGCTAGGTGAACAATGTTCTTGCAATTGATGACTGAGTCTGAAGATATATCGATGTAGTGAGAAATGATTTGGTATACAATCTCTACAGGCAGAGAGTGATTATTAGGCATTGTTGACATATGAATTGCATTTAGTACAGGATGATGTAGTACGATGAAGTGAGATAAGTAAACTTAACTGTGTTTGGGTTAATATAAGGAGCGCAGATGATAAAAGAGAAGTTGGTATTGTGGTTGATTGGGGGTTCGAGATAAGTATTGGGGTAAACTGGCATGAGTTGTTTTCATGCGAGCTGAAAAGCATGAGGATAATCTTGTGTCATGAACACTTGATTGGAGAGACGGTGAGTGAAAAGAAGTCTATTTGATGTTGATGAAAATAAGTCGTGCCACATCGACAGATGGAGACTGGTTAATCCACGGGAAACTGGAAGACAGGGTATCGGGGACTGGCTAAATCTCATGCAGTATCTCGTTTGTCTTGATATAAAGTGATGTCCTTCGAAACATGAATCCGCAAGCCTGGGCGGAGAATAAACCCAAGGAGTTTGTTTAATCGGTCAGTGCAAGAATTTTGAAAATTGTCAGTTTGTCTTTGAGCGGAAATTGTTGTGGAAGGTAGGTAGGTGATGTGATCAGACGTAAGTGAAGCAGGCAACAGACTATTTGAGAGACAGAAAGGTACCATTGAAATTAAGTCCTAGGAGTAACTTTAATCCAGTTTTGGACAATGTGGCTAAGACTTTAATCCAGTTTTGGGCGAAGTGGGTTTGGCTTTAACTTGTATGATCATTCCATTCTTCTAACCACTTCTGACTCTAGTTGAATTGCTTTTGTTTAATAGATATGCTCTTATTTTTCTTCCCTGTTCGGTTCTAGGCTATCTCCTTGTTTCGTTTTGCCGATTTCAATCGGAAACGGCCATTTCCAAACGTGGCTTCATCATGCCCTGCCCTAGTGTTCACTTGTTACCACCCATCACCTTACTACCTTCTTCATCACCCTGACTTCAAAATTGAAATTGATTTTTCGATTTGGACCAATTCAGGTAAGTCCCTCTTCCCTTTTATCTTCTTTAGCTTCTAACTCGTTCTAACCTGTTCTACCTCCTCAGCCTTCACAACCCTCTCCATCCCTTTAGCTCAAAATCGAGATCAAATCTCGATTCTGACCAAATTAGGTAAGTCTTTCCTTTTTTTCTCTTCTGTAGCTTCTGCCCCTTCTGACTACCCCTTTCTCTTTTTGTTTTCATGTACTCTTTGTTTAGTTTAAACCATCCCGATCGATCGATTTCTAGTGTTTGTGTTTAAGGCTCAGCCAGCCGTTTTTTTTTCTTTCTTGCTATGTTCCTGTTTAGTTTAGTCTAGATGTTGTCAGGGATTAGTTTGGCTGAGGATGATGTAATGAAAAAAAACCAAAAATGCGACTTTTGGAAAAAGATATGCTGAGCTGAGAGTGCCCCAGATAAAAAAATAAAACTAAAACTAAAAATAAGCTATAAAAGGAGGCCTTCAGATAGCCTTTCAGAAAACTGCTTTCCACAGCGGCAAGTAGTATGTCAAAGAAGAAAGATAAGCCAACTGGACAAATACCAAAGAATGAATGGTACATGATGTTTGCAGAATGGACAAGGGCAAAACAACTCATGTTAAAATATTTGAGAGAAAAATATTGGCATGTAGATATAGCAAAAGGGTGATGTCTAAACTTCTGCTTAATTCAGTGTATCGAATTGAGGTTGAAACTTTGTATTACAAAATTCAGGTTGTAGAAACACTTTGAATACATAGAAAGTTTAAGCTTGAGACATGGAAGGATTACAGTGTTCCGGTACGACATAATGGTCCAGACAGATGTTATGTGTAATCACATCAATGGAGCTCCTGGAGATGCCGGCGTTCTGAGACCAATCTTCCTAGAAGAAGCTTTAGCAAGGACATTGCTGTTGAGAGATGGTAGACACTTATTATTAGACAATTGTAAGCTTTTTCTATTGTCAACAAGAATTCTTAGACAGGAAATAATTTTTCTGATTGGAAAATTTAGCCTATGCAAAAGGAAATGTAAAAGAACCTTTCAGCCCGATCACAGGAGGTAAATACCCTGAAGGGAAAACACACAATACAATAGATGCCCTGATAATTGATGAACAAGAAGAAGAAGAAGACAGCTATTTCCTAAAACCCCCTCCTTTCAATACAAGTCATAGTGCAAATTGTTGAGGCTGGAATGGCGTGGCGCCCTAGATGGCGCGGCAACCAAGCCTAGCTCACCTGTTTTCGGTTTAGCCTGGATGGAAGGCTTAGGAATGTCTAGGAACATGTTTCTGTTCAGACCGGTTTCATCTAGTCCTCTAGCGTATTGTTGTAACGCCTCGTCGAAACTTGTTTCATATAAATGTTCCACGTTCTTCTCTAAACTTGTGTCTCTTTGTTTGTTTCGGTAGACTATCACTGACGCTAGTTCAATACGTTAGAACCTTATTCCTCTCAATGCTATTGTCACAAATCTTTGTTTGTTTCGGTAGACTATCACTGACGCTAGTTCAATAGCATTGATCTTCCCGCTCTGTCCCTCTACAGGTTATGAGCTATACTTTACCAGGAGACATCGACGAATCATTTGATACTGCCAACTCAAACTCAATCGAAGGATCAGGAAACAATCACAAAACTACCTCGCGAATTGAAGACTTACCTGAATCCGACATTTCTGACCAACACGCATTAACTATGGACAATGCAAATCAAGGTCTTATGACCAACGCCAACGATGGAGATCAAGTCATGACCAGCCAAGTTGCGCCAGTTTTACATCAAACTCACCAAAGTTTACATAACAATCAACAGAACGTTCACACTCAACAAAACCTTCATCAAACGATTCAGAATTTCTTTCAAGTCACTCCGGAAGCTGACGGAAGAATCAAATCATTCGCCACTATGTGGAAACATTGTCCAATCAAATTAGATCGTCTTACTCAATTAGCTGCTGACGGTAACAACTTCGATATTTGGGACGCCGACTTCAGAAGATTACTTAAATCTTTTGCTGGCTGCTCGACTTATCTTCAAGAAGGTGCCTTACCTACTCAGACCAGTTGGAGCGACGACTATGCTGAAGGAGTCGTAGGTCTCATGCATTGGACCATCGATAAACACTTAAGCCTTTGTCTTGATCAAGTTTCCCAAATTCCATGTGGGAGATATGCTTACCTCAAGGCGCAATTTTCAGGACAAACGTATGCTAGCAGAGTATCCTTATATCGACAACTTCATTCGACCAAGTACGACCCATCGTCAGAAACCATCGATTCTCATATTGCAAAGGTGGCCGCTATCAGACGCAAGTTAGAACGCTCGGGAATGATGATTGGGGATGATAATTACGCAGCTATCTTAGCTACTAGCACTACACAAAATGTAATCTTTACCGGGCGGTAAAGAAAACTACTGACATAGAAAAGTCCTGAGGCAACAGGAAGAGAGCTAAAAATCTGAAAAAATATGCTCCTTGTTCCTAGATGTTGGGGCGTCATGATGAGTATTTTTTTGTATTTTACACACGGATATGGGTTAATGTACTAACAATAAAGGCTGAGAATCATCAAAAACCCACCTGTAACAATACCTGAAATTTGGCCCTTGATTTTGAAGACAGGATTTTGGAATCTTCAAACATCAATAACTTTTGCAGTCCTCAATCAAATCACTCGGTTTGAAGTGCATTAAAAAGGTGAGCCTTTCCTCTACATTTTGCATTGAGACATCACATCTGTAGCTGGTCTAAAAAAGATCCTACAGAGATATTCATGCAGAACTGTTTGAACATATGTAGAGTGTTTAAATGACTAGATAGCACCTTAATAACATTATGAAGTGTGAAGGAGAATAGTTCAGCTTTTGAATGAACCAAAAATCGAGTTATTTGGAGCAGAATTGCCAAAGTTATTGAAGTTTTTAGACCACAAAATATTGTCTTCATACTCATGACCCAAATTTCAGGTATTGTTACATGTGAGTTTTTGATGATTTTCAGCGTTTATTGTTAGTACATAAACCAATATCTGTGTGTAAAATACAAAAAATACTCATCATGACGCCCCAACATCTAGGAACAAGGAGCATATTTTTTCAGATTTTTAGCTCTCTTCCTGTTGCCTCAGGACTTTTCTATGTCAGTAGTTTTCTTTACCGCCCGGTAAAGATTACATTTGGTGTAGTGTAGTTTACCCAGTGATTTTCCCAACGTTACTCACACTTTCGAATCAATAATCAGAGCTAATCCTAGAGCAACTATAAGCGGATCAAACATGACCTGGGCATTAGGAGCGGCAGATGTTGAACATAAGAGAGGAAATGTTAACGTACCTGAAGGATTATCTGCGATGGTGAAGAAGAAAGTTGATAAATCTAGTATCAAATGTTATTTTTGTAAGAAAAGGGGACATAAGGAGGAGGATTGCAGGACTCGCATCAAGGCTGAGAAGGACAAAGAGCGCACCGTGGCAGTGGCCTCTACTTCCGACACTCGAATTGTCGAACCACAATTCGCCGATCTCGATTTTTCTGGGTGTGTGGACGTCAGAAACATCATTGTTTCTCTGATACTGACATCGCACCTTCCATTATTGTTTTCGATACGGGGGCAACTCATCAAGTCTTTAATAATCGCACTTATTTCACCACATTACGCAACATCAAACCTCTTCCTGTGAAAATGGCAGATAATTCATCTTCATCTTTTATTACTGCTGTAGGAACTGTTAGAATATGCAATGTAGCGGACTCGTCAGAGTTCTTGAATGTTGAAAACGTTTATCTTTGTGAGAATTTGAGGCATAGCCTGCTGTCCGGTATTCAACTTGTTGAAGATGGAATTACCTTTCGAAACACACACAATGGAATCGATCTCTTGAAGAACAACTCCAGGGTGATGACGGCACAAAGGTCAGGTAGGAAATGGATTCTTCAAGCTATTCCCCATTCCGTGACCACAGCTGCTGTATTGGGTGACTTTATGCTATGGCATCGTCGCCCGGGTCATCCAAATGACCGCACTCTATCCAAGCTCATTTGAGATCAAGCATGTGTAGGATTACCGGAGAAGCTGACTAAGACTGTTGTATGTGAAGATTGTGCAATATCGAAATCGACAAAGACTTCGACTATCGGTCCATCACTCATCTCATATGATCAACCATTACAACTGGTAGTAGCCGACTTATGCGGCCCCTTCCCTGTCAAAACAGTTTCAGGATCCGAATATTCACTCGAAATCAGAGATGTTTACTCAACATTCATGAGAACGTACTTATTGAAGTCGAAGAGTGAAGCTGCAAATCACATCAAGATATTCATAGCAGAAGCTGAGCAGCGCACAGGAAAGAAAGTAATTCACTGGCGTACGGATGGGGGGGGGGAATTTCTGAACAATTCCCTTAAAACCTATTTTGCTGAGAAAGGTATAAAAACTCAAAATTCTTTACCCTATTTTCATGAGCAGAACGGGTCCATCGAACGTGCCAATCGGACAGTTCAGGGTGGTATGCGTGTATTACTCAGAGACTCTGGTCTACCACGTCGCTTCTGGGGCTTTGCTTTAACCACATCTACCGACCTTCATAACAAGACTCCTAACTCTAACACTGGTTCTAAAACTCCAACAGAACTATTCTTTGGATTCGCACCTCAAGTCGATCATTTAAGAATTTTCGGCAGCTGGGCCTTCGTTCACATTCCGGCGGAAAAACGCAAGAAACTCGACGACCGAGCATTGAAGTGCAGATTTGTCGGCTACCTTGAATCAAGCAAGGGATGGAGATTCTGGAATCCCTCAACTTATGAATTTCTCGACTCCGCTCATGCTAGGTGGCTCAACGAGAAGAATCCTCCTTTAACAACTACTGATGTCGAGGACTTTGCAGAAGGACCTTCGACACTTAACAACATCCTTCTATCAAAAGACAGCCTTCAAGCTCATGAAGAATTACGGAAACTCATTGAATCTTTGAGTGTCGACTACCTCCTCAATGATAAATCATTCACGGAAACAATTCGTGCTCAAGATATTGACATCCAATTACTTCAAGCAAAGGCTGTGGGGATTGCTTTGAAACTTCCAAGGAGTTATCAAGAAGCGGTTAATGGTGAACATAGTGGTGAATGGAGAGAAGCATGTAAAAGAGAAATAGAAGTTTTAAAAAGGTTAAATGTGTGGGAAGAAGTAGTGTTGCCAGAGGGGCAGAAGACTGTGTCGAGCAAGTGGGTATTTGCTGAGAAAACGGATGTGGATGGAAACGTGATTAAAAGGAAGGCACGGTTTGTTGTCAGAGGTTTTACTCAGAGGGAAGGAATTGATTTCTGGACACTTTTGCACCTACAGCTAGATTTACGTCATTAATGATAATTTTTTCAGTTACGGTCAATAAAGGGTGGTTTATCAGGGGATTCGATGTTGTGGCAGCGTACCCACACAGTCCTATCGACGAAGAAATCTATGTCCGGCCTGCAGAAGGTATTATTTTATCTGGACCAAACTTGGTGTTACTTCTCAAGAAAGCTCTTTATGGAACAAAACAGGCTGCAAGATGTTGGTGGAAACACTTCTCATCCGTACTTGCAGGCATGGGATGTAGGTACTGTGTCAACGATCAAAGCTTATACGTTCTGCATTACAAAGATGCTATCGCTCTTCTATGGATACACGTCGATGATGGAGTCATTTGCGGTTCATCCATGGAAATCATCTCATTCATTCGAGAATCTCTTCTCAAATCATTCCAAATCACTTGGAACGACAATTTGGAGCAAATCGTAGGGATCAAAATCAATTACTCGCAAGATGGAATTTTCTTATCTCAGCCTACCCTAACGTCAAACATCCTAGAAAAGTCTCTACGCCAATGATAGCCAATCTAAATCTAACTACTACGGACAAAAATACCCCTGGTCTCAACATTTCCTCTTACCTATCAATACTGGGATCATTATCTTATCTTGCTATCAGAACTAGACCTGATATGTCATTTGCTGTTAATTATTTAGCAAGGTTTTCATCAAGACAGAATGAAGATCATTGGTTGGCACTCAAACACTTACTCAGATATCTTAGCAGAACGAAAAATGAAGGAATACATTTCAGGAAAATGGTGTGTGGAGATAACTTAGTGACTTATTGTGATGCGAATTGGGGGGGGGGATTTTCAAGGTCAACTCACGGGTTTGTAGTTTATTTATTTGGTAATGTGATTTCATGGGCATCAAGGAGGCAGAGTTGTGTGGGTACGTCAACATGTCATGCAGAGTATATGGCACTGGGGGTAGCGGCAAGAGAATCTATATGGGTACAAAATTTATTGGAAGATATATTCAAAATGAGCTTCATCACGCCATTGAAATGCGACAACACGGCAGCAATCAAGGTGGCTCAAGACTTACATCTTACCAAACGATCACATGATGTAGCTCGGGAATTTCATTACGTAAATCAGCAAATCTTTGACGGTAATCTAAAGATAGAATGGGTAGACGGACCAAATCAGAAAGCTGATATTTTCACTAAATCTCTTGGTAACGTCGTTTTTCAAATGCACAAGAAAAACATCTGTATGAATTAATAATCGTAAACCTCTAAAAGGTTGAGGGGGGGGTGTTGAGGCTGGAATGGCGTGGCGCCGTAGATGGCGCGGCAACCAAGCCTAGCTCACCTGTTTTCGGTTTAGCCTGGATGGAAGGCTTAGGAATCTCAGGAACATGTTTCAGTTCAGACCGGTTTCATCTAGTCCTCTAGCGTATTGTTGTAACGCCTCGTCAAAACTTGTTTCATATAAATGTTCCACGTTCTTCTCTAAACTTGTGTCTCTTTCTATTGTCACAAATCTTTGTTTGTTTTGGTAGACTATCACTGACGCTAGTTCAATAGGTTAGAACCTTATTCCTCTCAATGCTATTGTCACAAATCTTTGTTTGTTTTGGTAGACTATCACTGACGCTAGTTCAATAGCATTGATCTTCCCGCTCTGTCCCTCTACACAAATAACGGAGGTTACCGAGAGAACAGTGGAAGAAATGAGAGAGGTAGAGGTTTAAGAAATAGATCTACGTCCCCATATCATAAGAAAGAACCTTATCAAAAGAAAGATTACACTGAGACTTATCGAAAGAAGGATTACGCTTGTGGAAGTGGTGGTGGTAGATTTGATAAAGGAAAGCAAGTTCATAGATCCACTCAGACAAAGTTGACCGTGAACCTAGACAATCAACTTCGAAAGATCAGCCAATGTGAGCCTCCAGAACTGTGAAATCTATAGATTGTTGTTCTCCTTTTAAAACTTTTGTAATTTGTAATTGGAATAGTGTTCTATGATGTGATGAAATGAAATCCTAATTTGTATTGTTTGAAAACAGTGACATTCCAAGAGCTAAAAGATTAACAGAGAGACAAACGGTGCCAACAACGGAAAGATCTCCAAAACTGCTGTGGCCAACAGAGGTTAAAAGTGTGATGAACATTAACAAACGGGAGAGTCAATTAAAATTATATAATTTATTCAAAAAATACGAGTATCTTCTGGATGGATCTAAAAATGGTTTTCACCAGGGGGTACCATATCACACGATAAAAGATATGAGGTACCATTGTCCACCAAATCATACACCAGCAAAAAATGCAAGAAATAAAATCCAACAAAACATCAAGAAGGAAGGATATGCCGGAAAGATGTTTGGTCCATTTACAAAAGAGGAGGTTTATCAAAGATTAGGATTCTTTTGAACAAGTCCTTTAGGAGCAGTTGAAAATGGAGATGGGTCCTTTAGACCAATAAACAATATGTTGTTTCCCCGGTTTGATAGTGAAATTGCGTCTGTAAGCTCATTTGTGAATAAAGAAGAGTTCGAGACAACATGGGACAATTCTAAGATAGTAGTGTTGTTCTCCAAAAGATCAAAGGAAGATGTTCAATTGGGGATTTTTGATTCGGAAGGAGCATATTGTCAGATCCCAACACACCCTTCACAATGGCTTTACCTGACAATGAAAGACTTTGAAGAAATGATATAAATAGATGTGATGATTAACTTTGGAGGAGTTGCTGGCTGTGGTTCGTTTGGTGGTCCCGCCAACAGATGGAAGGAGCTTATGAAAGCTATATTCAAATTATTGGCAGTCTTTAGATGGGTTGATGATAAATTAATGATCAAACTCAGAATTTACAAAACCGTGATGCAAGAAATAGTAGTAGCTAGTGAAATCTTAGGTGTCAAGACAAACAAAACAAAATACACTGAATTTGCTGATGAGCAAAAAATCTATAGGATTTATATGGAATTGTGTCAATAAGACAGTGACACTACCAGACAAGAAATTGCAAAAGAGCAAAAGAGAAATATATAAACTTTTGTTAAGGACGAATTGCTCGAAAAAGGAAATGCAGAAATTCAATGGCAAGTTGAGTCATCTGACTTTGATACTGCCACAAGTAAAATGATATTTGGTTGAAAGTTTTGCTTGGGAGGCTAAATGGAAGACACCAGGAAAGAGGACTATTCCAGAGAACATAAAAAAAGATTTGTACTACTGGAAAAGTTACTTAGCGAACTTGGGCCCAACCCAAATCATTCCTGAACACATCATCAAGAATGTTGGTTGGGTTGGGGACGTGTCAACTGAATATGGGATCGGTATTATTATGGATTGTACCTGGGCTCAATTTCAATGGCTGCCAGGTTGGAGTGAACCAGAAAGACGACCAAAGCAAAGCATTGCCTGGGCCAAAACAGTGGCCGTGCGGCTAGGCCATTTGATGCTAGCAAAGAAGATGGACCTGACCAACGGGACCGTGGCAGGATTCAAATTTTCCTGATTGAAAGACAACACCACGACAGAAGGTGCTGCCCAAAACAGGAAGTCTCGTGATTTTTGGGTAAACAGGGAATGGCAAGCCGTGCAAGACTTACTAGTCCAGCTAGACTGTGTCATCAATTTACTTAGGGTGACGTCGGCAGACAATGAAGCAGATAAGCTATCAAGAGGTCTCCACCCCTCAAAAGGGGTCGATAATCCAATGGAGATAGAGATCCCGTCAGATCTCTCTGGTTTGCTTGTCCAAGTGTTCCCTTCCCCACCATGTCCAACATGACTACAGCTAAATTAACATTACAACAAATCAGTCCTGGCGTACCTCACCCTCTTGACGCTGTGAGTGAAACGATCCTAGAACACAGATGGGCGCCATCCACCACACGACAATACGCAGCGGCTGTACAAAAAAAATTACCTTCATGGGTTGACATTTATTTCCCTTTCCAATGACAGCGTCGATCATCTATCACTTTGTTATTTGGGGCAGCAACACGGAACATGGACACTCAGTTCTCAGCAACACTATGAAACAATACCTGACGGGTCTTTGTATGTGGCACACGCTACACGCGGTACCCTTCCCGTCACTGGACCTTGACCAATTAAGATTTGCTCTCAAAGCAGTGAAGAAATGCAAAATCCCAACAATTAGGAGTACGGGAGCTGGTCTCACCCTCATGGACATTAACCTTCTTGTCTCAAAGCTTCCTGGAAATGCACTACCACAACTAACGCTCCAAGCAGTCCTGCTGGTCGGATTCTGGGGACTGCCTGGCTGGGAGAGTTGACGCTCCACAATGACCATCCAGACGTCTTCATCAGGCGGAAAGACGCAAAATTCTCTTCCGACTTCAAGCGAGCAACAATATGTCTACGATTAGCAAAAACAGCAGCACATAATGAGCTTCAGTTCCTTTGACATGAACAACAGCCAAACTACCTCGACCCCGTCAAAGCAGTAAGGGACATAGTGACACTTACTAGCGGGAGCCCAAACAATCCTTTGTTTTGTGGGGTCTTACACAATCAGCCCATGAGACGGACTACTGTCATGTCTTTTCGGCGCTGATATCAACCATCCGGCAATGAATACTGGTCCGGACACAGCTTGAGGATTGGAGGTGCTTCATTAAGAGTGAGCCAGGGTTGTTCAATAAAATCACTTGAGCGGGCAGGCCGCTTGCGTTCTTCAACTTACAAATTGTATGTTAGAAAGTATAGTTATCGTATACGTACTGAGACCTCCTTGCTAGCTTGTTCCCTGAACCATTTGTCGTAGTATTGAATACGTGCTGCTGCTTTGTGCCAATGCTTAAACTTGTCATTGTAATGAGGAGGTTTTCCTATGCCAGTAATTATCTTTGTGCCAGATGGTGCGTGTTTTGGGTGGCAGTGAGCTTGCCTCAATGAGATTGGGCTTCGAGCCCCTTCGCCGGGTCTTGGCTCATTTGAGCCTTCCCTCTCTGCAGATGGGTTTGAAGGGGCTCTTTCTCCCAGTCTCTTTGTGCGACTCCACTTTCAGGATGCCTCTTGGTGTGCTAGAATTCTGTTGCGAGTTCACAAAGCCCTGAAAGTGAGGTCCTAGGTTTCCACCCAAAACAGCTGGCCTCACTGCTGACCTTTCAGCAGCAAGTCCAGCTACACATGCCAAACCTACTAAGGAGACGGATAAGGCTGCCCATGCAGTGCTTATCCACACTATCTTCCTCCACGCCAGAAGACAAGAATGGATTCAAGGAAGGTATTACTATGCATGTTCTGCAACTGGCTATGTACAGGTGATTCTCTTTTCAGGGAAGTAGAGGAGGATTGACTTTGAGTTGAGTGATTAAGACCGTATTCACTAAATTCTTTCCTTGATTTCTCTCCTCACTTGGTACAGATTTGAGTCTTTTTGTCATGATACTTAAACTTGTCACTGTGATCAACATGACATTATATTGAATCCTGATCTGTGATGATGTAGCAGTAGATTTTCTTCAATTTGATTGGTCAATGGAATTTGCCAATTGGTGACACATTCCACAGTTTGATTTGACCAACATGAACAAATGTCAAAATATGAGAAACAGACTGATAGTTTCTTTTCTCTTACCCGCTCAAAACTTACAATCATATTGTTCCCAAATTAGATGAAATGCCTCCACACTTGGTCCCCAAAATGAAAATAGGGGTATTAGGAAGATGAGGAGTTTGATTTTGATCAATTTGATCAGATATTTGACGGGATAATTGGCTGGAATTCTGTCTTTTTCTGGGCATAGATGTTGGTATTTTGGATTGCATCTTTTGAAAACCTATGGAAAACATTGATAGAAGTGATGAGTGTATCTGCAAAAATACCTCATTAATTCAGATAGTGATTTGAAGGTCATAATATTGATGAAGTTGAGATTGATCAGCTTGATTTGAATGTTGTAGCAAATAATGGTGGCGTTTATATACAACTTGCCTTCTATTATTGCCACTTTTCTTGCAATTTGGCCAATGTAAACTTAGGCAGGAACACAAGGAAACTCCATTGTTGCAATGGACATGGTGTGGAATCAAAGATACAGCAATTCAAAATTGGTTTTCATCAAAAACTGTCCTTGGCTTTCCCTTTTTTGGCTACTGGGATGGCAGGCGCATCAGTGAGGACCACCATCTGCTTCTCCTTTTTTCTTTGCCCTTTCTCCATTTGTTTGTCCTTTAGACATTGACCTGCAAGACTCTCCTTCTGCAGATGATCACTCAATGGAGGAGCCATGGCTGTAGATTGAGTTTGCGAGGGTTCAGGGGGCGAGAGAATCCAGTTAGAGGTATACAACCTACACCGGGTTGTTGTTGATGCTGATAGATCTCCTCTGGCTTATTAGAGGTAGGTAAGTCAGATCAAGGTGAAGCAAGGGGTAAAACGCTAGTAGGACTAAGATGAAGGTTCTGTAATCAATGATTGTGAAGAGAGTGAGTAAAAGTCGAATAAATGAGGGACGATTAAGTAGGTAAACCTATGCCTTTTCCACTTGACTCAAAATCTAATTGTGATCCACCCTCTTCGCCTTCCTAGACTTCACAATCCGCTTGTAAAAGTTCAGCAAATTGATTTTCAGAAAGAGTCAGTTTAAACATAAGAGGTTGAGGTGATTGAGAATTGTTAGTTGAAATTGGTGGGAGTGGTAGATTGAGAAAGTGAGGTAGGGGAAGTTGATTGGTAGGTGATGTGGCCAACATGATGAGTTGTTGTTGTTATGAGTTGATATGATGAGTTGATATGAATGATATGATTATAGTCATGATGAGTTGTTATTCTTGATGAGTTGTTGGAGCTGAAGAGTAAATTAGAGTCCGTTTGGTTGCCTCCGACCTCGCAGGTTGACCCAGCCAAAATCTCAGGTGTACGCTTTGAGGCAGTTTGAAGCGTACACTTGAAGTTCTGCTGTTTGGTACAGACACCATGGGCAACCTTTGAGGAGTCTACCTTGGGGTCAGCCAGCCAAATTTGTCAACCTGCCAGGTTGGACGTTTTGGTCAAATCTTGCAGGTTGACCTGGCTAGTCCCATAGATCTGAAACCACGAGCTTGGGTATGTACATGGCGAAAAAATTGCACTGAAAAACTTGGAAAAGAATCATTCATAAGTTCCCTTTGGTTCAACTCGCTATGCCTCCTAAAACGACACAAAAGAAAGATCAAGGATTGTGATCCTCTCACCTTGACCTCAATTGCGAAGCAAAGCAAAGCAAGAAAACAGTGTGGAGTGGATGCACTGAGTGAATTTGGGGATAAAATTGTCTCGAGCTTGAACTCGACAATCGAAGCACCCCGCTCAACAGTGGACTCAATCAGCCTCAATGCAATAGCAAAGATAGAGAGTGATGATAACATTGATGCATTGATGAAGGCCAGGATAATCACAAGTTTGTCAAAAAAGTTTGAATGTTTGTTTTTTTCAAAGATGATTGATCATTGTTTTTTCAATCCAAGAGAAGACGGATGAGTTGGTTTTTTGCAGCTTTGAGTGATGTTGCACCGAACACATTCTCCGCGGGTACATGCCTTGAGGCAGACATGGTCTGCCTGCGGATCCGCAGGTAGACGCCTCGCAAGTCCACACCTGCAAGGTTGGAGGCAACCAAACGGACCCATAGCTCTCTTCAAAGCAAACCATTTCCAGATCCAAAATCTGGTGGAGATCACATTAGCCAATGCAACATCAAGTTCAAAATGGTTTACAGGCGTGGGTTGTAGCCTTGGCTTCAGTTTGTGGAAAGACTGGAGTGTCAGAGAGTAGTGGCATGTGGAGATGAAGATAGAGATATCAGGCCAGCAATAGCATTATGAATGTACCACAAGAATGAGCAGTGGCATAGCATCAAACACATAATTGATGTGGTCTGCCAAGGGAGAAGAAAGTGGCATGGCCTTAAATAATAATCATTCAAGTATCATAGCAACATGAGCATGGTGATTTTTTTCACACTAACATACTTTTCTTTATTATTATAAGGGATACTGCTATCCTATAGCTTAGTACTGCTGTACTATAGTAGTACTGCTGTACTATAGCACAGGTATAGTATAGTGGCACACTTGATATTTACAGGTCTAGAACAGGTCTGGAATTTTCCCTGGCTCCTGATCCCACAAGGCACCAGGTGCAGAGCTTGGCTTGAGGGTGGTGTGTGGTGGCGCAAAGAAAACAGATGGGTGCACCTGAGACAATTTGAAGGTGTGAGAGGGCTGGAAACCCTGGACATTGCATGGATAAGTTTCAAGGGTGCACTCACCTCCATTCAGGAGTATGCACCCCCTTTGACACACCCACACCTGACATGTACTGAGGCACTAAAACTGTGGCACGTCCACAATTTGGCCCACAGGTACTTCAAGTGTGGATGTATAATGCCTGAGTTTGTACTCACAAGAGTATTTGGAGGATCTAGTATGAGCATAGGTAAGAACTGTCCAAGTACTGGGTAGGCATCACTCAAGTCCCACAGTCAGTCAAGCCTCTCCACAATCAACAAAACTGTGATTGATGTACTAGACTTGTCAATTTTTTTTGCTGATATGAGGGACATTTTGAAATAACTACTCATAGCAAGAGACCAGCCCCTGCCCCACTCTCCCACCATTGATCCTTGATCAAGTCTTCATGTACAAGTATGACCTGACTTTCTTCTACCATATCCTCGGCTTTTGTTTTACTATCCACTGGGGGAGGATCTGTGACAGTCTTGGCTCTTGACCACAGCAAAATTGACCCTTTTTTGGAAATTTCGGGTTCGCCATTGTAGTTAATCTGAAACTTATCAAAAAGGATGCTGTGCTTGTCGCGTGATAACGTTCCTTTGAGTGAAGCGTGGGCTTCGGTGTGCGTTTGTTTTCCGCGCTGAACAAGCGCCCAAAAAGTAGTGTTGTAGAGATTATTGATGTGCGCTTCGAGTGAAAATGCAAGGTTGATCAACTGGTGGAGTGTCTAAAGTTGAATTCAGACATCGCTTACCATCCACTTGCCGCCACTTAAAATAGTCCCGTAGTTGCTGATCGGTTACATATTGGATGATTCTACATATCAAGAAGCGATCAACGTTAGCTCTCATGAGTGAAGCCTCATCAGTTAGGCGGCTTTCAGGCGAACCTTCCATCAAAGGTGGGTAGGTTATGCAATTCCAGAGGGCTTTCCGGAAAGTATTGAGGCCAGAGGTAAATATATGCAGCCGTAAATGTCGACAACACGGTCGTCAAGAGCTTGCTATGGCATTTGTAGACAATAAGTGGCGAAGCTGGGGATCAATCATTTACCCCATAGCTGAGAATGACGAGTGTACTTACCTGGCTCGACGGTTATAGGCATCACATCCTCGACTGAACGCAAAGCTGTACTCATCACTCTGACCATAAGCCAAGAATATACCTCCGCCATTGCCTTTCCGCCCGCGCACGCCTTTGCCAAGATCGGACTCCACCACACGTTTGGCCGCTTCATTCATGAGCGACAACGCTCGTTGGTCGTTCGGCTTCTCGAAAGCGTGGGCGCTCGAAAATCTGCATGTCAAACGGGAAAATGGAAGGAGGGCTATAGCGATCAATAAATAGAGGGTAGATTGATGTCTCGAAGTTGTCCGCCGCGGCGTTGGAGAAAGCAAACTTTGTGAACCCCTTCCCATCTAATCTGATGACTGCAAAGGTCTGCGGAAGTAATCGATCGTCGAGCTCAGATAAGCGGACATAACCAAATTTGGAGTTCGCCATTCGAGATGTGAGGCCAAGCAAGTTCTTGTAGCCTCAGGCAGTTGAAGTTGTTGACGCTGGTGAACCTTCGCATTATTTCGTTCCAAACTTGAAAAAATTGAGATCCCAATTCCGGTCTAGGCTGAGGTCGAAGATCTGGCCCCGTCTAGCACCCGACGAGCCCGTGAACCCAGGGAACGCACCCACCAGTGATCAACACCCGCACTCGGAAAGTAAATAAATTGGGTCTGACTTTGCGCACACCACCCCCAACAATGCCCACAGAATCTCATTCCACTTCCTCAGGCAGAAGAAAGGACAGCAGCAGCTCGCCTCGAACTAAGAGACGTGGTCATCATGCCTCATCCAACAACATCGAACCAATCCACCCTCAAGATGACTTTTACTTAAAATCTGCCGAGTTCAGACTATGGCTGAAGGAAGAAAAGAACAAATACATCGATCAGATTGATACTGATAAAGCGCGAACGTGAGTGAAGCAAATCGTTATCAGCCCATCCTTTGATAAAATCTGAATCCCCTTCGAATCACATAGATATTTTGCCAAATTTGCTCGACATTGGAACCGAGGGAAGCTTGATTCGATATATTATGAGTGTAAGCAATGCCATGTTCGTCATCATGAGAATTAGCATAACTGACGAGAGAGACCTGTGGACATCTTAAAAATGGCTACGCTTATTGCCCAAGGGCATAATGTTCGGGTGTGTATACGTTGCACTTAATCGATGATCAAAGTGCCCATTCATCTAAGGGCATCTACCACCGCTAGTTCATCACACACCTGGTCTTTTCAAGAACGTTCGACTCTAGAAAGGGAAAAGGCACAAAATGCTCGACACGAAGCCGTAGCTGGGCCGCTCAATCCAGCTCCAATGAGCCAGAAGCCGTTGATTGGCCCACCTCGTCCTCCTCAGATGGTCCCCGCGTCGACTTCCACCGCTCGTGTTCAACATCGCTCAGAAGAAGACGGCCAACAATCTTCTTCATCGTTACAAAGAAGAGCTGACGCTAAACGCAAAAGGAACGATGAACGGGAGGAAGAACGTAGTAATCGAGCCACAGGTAAAGATAGATTACTTGAGAAGAAGAGGGAGAAAAGGGAGGGAAACACAAACTACCAACGTGAACAAGAAGACAGGACAGCTGTTGATCTCGACGATCGAACCATGTTTGGCACCGACTCTTCATTCCAAGCTGCGTATGTCATATCTTCTTTTGACATACTCGTCTGTATAAGTTGCGATGACTGTCTAAAACGCTACAATGCCATTGTTTTACTTCGGATTGTGTAGTGTTCGAGAGAGAGATCGTGCTGCAGCCAGACGCAACAAAACAAATTTTAAACAAGAGAAACAAATGATCCAAGACCAAAAGATTGCTGTGAGTGTTTTTTCCTGACCATCGATCACTTCACCTCGCTCGTTTTCCGATCTCATTCACTTTGAACAGGTCATGAGATCGAAAGAGGATGATACAATGGCAATGCTAAGAGCCCTTGCAGACTCGAAGTTCAAGCCATCGGCTTAATGTATTAATCACACCCTCGCCCTCGCAGGTTTCCAGCGTACCTGGATGACACGCTATTTAGAAACAATTTATCTTTCTTTGATGTCTCATTGTCCGATTTGTATTACAATGACACATGTGTGTAGTATCTTCAGATGGCACATGTTCTCGATCATATTGTTCATTTGAACTTAGAGCATCTCCAACGCAGACCTGCAAACGTAACGTTTCAGACATACACGTAAGGTGTATTTTACGTTTGCAGGTCTAGGTCACAAATCGACCATCCAGCGCGGTCTGGAAACGTAACAGCTCACCATCTGTGTGAGCCTCAATATCCAGCAAACCCTGTTTCACATGGTCAGAGCATCCCCAACGCGCCGGGAACTGGAAACCTGGTACAGGTGTCACAAATGACACTTGGACACCTGTATTTCAGCTTCAGCTTCAGTAGGCAGCACCGCGCAAGCTGAATAAAAGATTTGGTTTTCTACCCCTGTCTAAGGATAGGACACGATCAGATCAATCGCATGGATTGGCCGCTTGATCTGATCGAGGTTGTGGTAATTTGTGCTTCAAGCTTTGAGATAGGACACGAAGGAACGAAAGAGGCGAGTTTCGTGGTCTCAACGTGTCCAAATCGTGAGAAATCACGTTTTCCGAGGTTTCCGGCTCAGCTAGAAACAATTGGAACAAACCGTATGTATTCCAGCTGGCGGAATAAACGAAGTCGCACCCATGGCCAACTGTGCGACCTTTTACTCGCGCTGGAGGCTGTTTTTCGGAAAATCTTTGCAAACATAATTTTGACATTACGTTTCTGTCAGAAATGCTAGGTAAACCCTATGTAAAGGTTACGTTTCCGGCGGCGCGTTGGGGATGCTCTCCACAGTGTCATCTGAAATTGCGCCGGACGTCCGGTGAGCTCCTTTTGCAGCAGTCGTCCGTCAATAATGCATAGTTTTTCGCCGATTTTTATCAACTCAGCCCTCTAGCGACGTCGCTCAGGACTTGATCAACTCAAGCATGAGTTTTCGTGCTTGAGCTGGACTCTCTGAGTCACTGAGCATTTTCGATGTCTGACTCCCACAGATATCAATTGTTATTGTCAACTTAGTTTTTACGGGTCGCCATCCAGAGCTGGACGATAGCAATGACAAAATCTGTCAGCCGGGCCGGCTCAAGTTTTTATCGTTCATACACTCATGTCTGCCGGCGACCAGTCGCACAAAGCCCATGAAAGTATGGCTTCCACAACCTTTCCCGCGTTGAATCGCGTATGATGTCCACTCACCTGACATACCCACTATGCATATGGTGATAAACAATTTCGAATTTCACGAGTATCGCGCCAAGCCTCCATCCATCCACAAAATTGAGCTGTGAAGGTGTACCCATAACCAACTTGAACCAAGCCTGACAAGTCATGCTCACACTCATCATCTTTGCTCCACTCACGATTGTCGCACTGAAGACCCAGTATCATCTTCTGAGACCAAATTTCCCGACAATCTCAGAATGCTTTCTTCAAAGGCAAGGACGCTCACTGTGGGAGAGATCAAGGTTCTTTGATTTGCCTTCTGAGACGAGTCTTTCAACTGAGTTATGTGGTGCCCTCCTTTCCTCGGGACCTTTATTTGTGGTTCACAAAGCTTATAGATTGTTTGCCTTTTGGGACAGCCCAATTTCTTTCTTCACATGTCAACTGCCGCACTATACGGTAAGCTGCACTGCTCTCAACTAACACGTGCAAAACAATTTGGACAACTCGGCAGGAGGATCTTTTGAAAATTATTTGACAAGGTTGTAATAGGTGATGTTGTATTTATATATCTTGATCTCTAGAACAACAATCAAGTGATTGGTCAGTTTGAAATCGATTTCTTGTGAAATGATATGGGTTGAAAATTACGCACATCTGCTAAATCATTTCTTAAATTTGTGCAATTGCTTGATTTAATTTATCAAAAAGACCATCCCGAAGTCCAATCTCAAGTACCTGACCTCTAGCTGCCAGTGCCTAAAGAACCGGGACAAACTCTTTCGAAGTAGATCTTTTTTCTTCTGAAATTAAATCAAAGACTCAACTTGTTTATTTAAGAAGAAACAATTATAATTTTATGACCAATTAATCCTAATGTATTACATATTTCTACACAGCTTAATAAAAATCATACTCGTCATTTCAAATTCCATCCTGATAAAATTGATGATGTACCCAAGTTTTGATTGATTTGATTCCATAAGATTTTGATTTTTTATCCGGTTTTGAGTGATCTCGTATTGGAGTTTACTGTTTGGCTTGACCTTTTTCCGAATCTAAAAGACCATTGCAAGAATGCTGGGAGCAACTGGCGTATCGGTCGAGATAGATTGTGGTGGTGAGGGAGAATCGTTTTGGATCTACTTCTCCCGAGAGCCTGCAACCAGCTCTTATCTCACGGGGGTTTCAGGGCGCATGTTGTGCGAGTGAAGTTGATTGTGAAAGTGATTCGGAGAGCTTTCACGGAAGGGTGAAATTCTGGGGAAATGGGCAAGTGCGTGGCACTGGCAGTATTGCCAGTAATCTCCCGAAGGCCGGGTGCTCCCATCTCTTTGACGGTCGGGTTGTCATTTTTTGGAAGAAGAGGGCCGGGTTGCAGGGATACTTACCCTTACATATGTACCTACCTGCATCCAGTGGCTAGGACTGTTCAAAGGAGAGTGAGGTCTATGGCTGGTGTTGAGCAGCTCGCACTCAGCCCGCTGTGCCCTGGTCATCCTCAGATGATGATCAGAGCTCTGAGTAAATACATAAAGGATGGGCTCGCCTTCCCAGGCTCAATCTCATCTGCGCAGGAGCGCAGGGGCGGGCGCGTTTTTGCGGAAAACACAAAAAAATCGGACTTTTTGTGAACTTCAAAGCTCACCGGACGTCCGGCGCATTTTCAGATGACACTGTGTCTCAGTACTTGAAATATGAAGTACCAACCGAATATTTGCAGCAAACTGTATTGTCCCAGTATTGGACGTACATTTGGCACATGTGGTGATAAAGTCACCACATGTGTCCTATTTTCTCGTTGTCCAACCAATTGATGGCTATTTGGTGGCTGGATTGGGTGAGGGTTTGGCAACTTGGGCAGCTCAAAACGACTCAAAAATTTATACCGATTTGCGCGTTGGATGGAACGAAGCTGGATATAAAATACAGCTGTCAAAGTTTTTCCAGCAAGCTTTTTTTGGCTCTGTATTCGGTTTACAGATCAGGTCCGCGGTGGAGATGCTCTTATGCAAAGTTCAATCTTGTCCGCGTCCATCTGTGGGACAATCTTAGTGGTCAAGCCTTTAAAGTCACAGGACTTATTCAAAGTCTTTGTTGTTTTATCTACAGCATTGCCTGATGCTGATACATACTCCTGAACTGGTGCAATTTGCTCTAAGCCGAACTTGGGAAGTGACGCGTTGCCTCGATCTATAGGTCTAAACTTCAATCTCTGGTACGAAGTCCATAGTTGACTAGGCCTGTAAACTTTGAAGCTCAACTCCACCTACATGTGGCCGAGCATTCATGATGACCATTTCCAATCTCTGCGCGGTCTGGTAGCGAGAACTAAGGATCATTGAAAGCCAGTCCAGGAGTTCAAAGGCAAAAAATAGCTTGTAAGTAGACAAAGATAGGATTACGCATTTTGTTCCGAAGAGCTTAGCCATCATTGGACCATCTGCCATCCTGATGATAGATACTAACAATTCTGGTATATACAACTTAGAATATCAACTGCTAGCTCCCAAGTGCGTCAAAGGAAAACCTGGCCAGAGAATGTACAACAATTCCTCAAGATAGGTATATGGATGAAGAAGCACTCCAGTTTCAGACGAAACAGACATTAAGCCGGGTATACATTATGAGTATATATATTGGATCATGCAGCACGGGGTTATACGTGTGTCAAGCGAAGAAGTATTGAGATTTCAATACGGCAGCAATCTCTAGATCTCCTTTGGGTGGTAAAGGTGGAATCAAACTAGCTAAATCAACATATCTCTTCTCCTGACTCATGATTTTGTCAACCTCCACACCCATATATTTTAAATCGCTCAACATCTTGGCACTCAAAGAACTCCGAGGGATCTTGTAGCCGCTATATCGATGTAAGGTCTGTTGGAGGATGAAAAGCATCAGAATTTTTCCATCGCTCTGAACTGACGTTCAGACTGAATGGTGTGGTTTTCTCACCTCTTGTGCCAAGTTTTCTAGAATTTTGGCCGTGTGAAGCCGCACAAACGCTTCCCTGAGTTTGACATTCATGACGTCCACATCTGCTGCATGAGTCCAGTAGGAGTCGTGTACGGAGGCAAAGGTAATGTCCTGTGTAGCCCAGGATTATTGCACAACATTTTACTATAAGTTTGGCGAAGAACTCAAGGCGAGATGAGCCATGTGTGGGAACATCATCCACATACCTTACAAGCAAGTGCTGTGAGCATCATGTGCGTTGCATCCAATGAATGAATGAAGTTAGGCGGAAAAGCCGAAGCCTGACCTCTAGAATCAGCCTGTGCAGGCTCAAACGGATCTGCGATGTAGACGGTCTGTAGTACAGTCGATATCTGAATATGGTGAAGACCGGTATATCAGTGCCTTTCGGCGCGTTAAACGATATCAAACCTGGCATAGTCGTGGGCGTACCTGGGTTCGATTCTGTGCTCGATACGGTTGACAGACCACTAGGCCTAGTGGAGTTGTCCATGTCATACTTGTCATTAACTCGGTCTCATCTTGTGCCTTCTGCGCATTAGCACTAATTGATTGTCCCGGAACGTCCACCTTTGTCATCAACAAGGATGCTCTTTCGGGTGGAATAGATTTTGCTACAAGACGAGCTACGTATGTAAGCCATCGCTGTATGGCGACGGCCCCACGAAATACTTCGCCAATGGATCGCAAGACCTGTCATGCACTAAATTCAGCATCGAACTTCTCATGATTGAGCCGTCGACGCAAACTCCAGGCTCACCAACGTTGCGACATATGCAGCCGATATGTATAAGTTGGGAACCGGTATAACACCTAAGTCTTTGAGTTGTCTCCGGATTTGTTCCCGAGCTCCAACAAATGTAACCCCTGCATCGAAAATGAAGAACCATTCACATTAGACTTCGCGAAATCGGAATGGCGAGGGCTTGAAACACATGCATACCATAGACTGTGGTCATCACCTGCATGAAAACCAAGACAAGTCATTATCATTGTTGAAAAACACGTTTTTGAACTCAAATCAAAGTCAAGCGGAAGACTAACGGTTTGTTTGACAACCTTTCTTTTGATATGACCTTTCAAGGCTTTAGCAATGTCATGTCCATTCTCAGCGTCCTGGTTAACCAGTTTGTTTACTTCGGTGGCTACCTTGCTGTAAACGTCGCCGGGACGAATACCAGGGATCAAGTTCACTTCACGACCCCCTTCAACATCTCCACCTAGTGCAGCATAATGTTGTAAACCATTGCAACTACCATCCTGATGAACAGGAAGACGCGATTTATACTTTGTTGGGTCATCGGAGCGCAAAGCTTCAGTAAGTTCGATACAAGCCGCCAGAGTTTGCCAAGGATCTTCAGATTTGAGCCACCATCCTGGGCCCTGAGAACAAAAATGTCGACTTTCAGAATTGACATGATAACAGTGCGGAGCTCAAGATGCAGCAAATGCTCGTATGGATTGGGAAATCAGGAGATATTTTGTAAAAGTCACAAGACTTACGTCCAATGGATGATCCGCCGAATCGTTGATGTCTTTTAAATGTCCTTCAGTAAATGCCAATCGCTCATCCAAACTTGCCTTGTCATACCCAGCCTTATTTGCGAGATGTACTTTGAGCCAAAATAATCCCCTCTCCCCTAGTTCCTTTCTCTCAGCAAATGTCAATAATCCTCGGGAGATGTCGTCACCAATGTGATTCAAGTTGGCTGGAAGTGGATACGCCCTACCACGAAAATCTACATTATGAGGAAAGTAGAATGTTTCATTTAAATACTAGTGCCAAAGAACTCTTCGTCAATACTATGCATATGATTTGGTTCAAATTGAGATGTTGCGCTTACAGCTCGTGCGATCTCGAGTTGATAGTTCACTGAACACCGCTGTCCATAAGCACTCCTTCGAGTAGCCAACAGGCTGCGGTAGATTTCCTTTCGCTCGCCTTCCATTCGAGGACTTTCTTGCGATCCGTCTTCCAGGGGATCGTTCTTCAGTAGCTCGGATTGAAGGTCGGATACATCAAGGTTAAGATGCGGATCACGGACCGGGATTCCGGCCAACTCTTTTCCAGAATTCCATACTACTGCCATGACATCAAAGACAGGCCGGTTGATGGCCCAAGCTGTTTGACCCAGCTTATCCAGTGCTTGAAATATGTCATCCAAGCCATTTAATCGGTGGGCCTCCATGACATGTAGGTGTTGCTCCGGCGAGTCCTTCGTTCGCATGAATGGTGCTGAGAAGGGTACACCGTAAGCATTGGCTAGAGTGACGCAAGGCAATCAAAACACATATCGACTCACCTGCATGGACAAGGTATGCCCCATTCTTCGGACTAGTCCAAGGCAATGGGGGCGATATCATTGGTAAGTATCTTGGATGCAAAGTGACGTTGGCAGGGTCTCGATCCAGCCTTTCGGCAACAGCTTCATTGAGTTTTGTCACTCCAACTCGTTTGCCATCAAAGTATTGAGTCGTTTGATAGAATGCGGGCTGTTCTTCCTTGCTATCCAAAGTTAAATGTACATCGTCACTCACAATAGTCAGTATACGAAGCAGCCTACTAGAGTCGACGCACAATTTCAAAGCCAGATGAAATTG
Organism: Melampsora larici-populina 98AG31; assembly: GCF_000204055.1. Lineage (NCBI taxonomy): Eukaryota > Fungi > Basidiomycota > Pucciniomycetes > Pucciniales > Melampsoraceae > Melampsora > Melampsora laricis-populina. The sequence continues at coordinate 241,271 of NW_006768820.1, forward strand.
GTAGTATCAGTCACTGACTAAATCGATCCATCAGGCATTACTTGAGATCTAGTGATTTTCGCTGTCTGTAAGAGACCCTTCATCAACATAGCTCCAACTTTTGCTCTTTGATTGATGGTCCAATCCGTGTGTTCACCCTGAACAGCGGCTAGATCACCAGCATATTTTCCAATTTCACGTTTCCAAAGTTGCCTGACGATTTTGTCTAAGCTTTTGGGTACATCTCCAACTTCTGGCTGAGAAGACTTGATAGTATGAAGCAGCTTCTTGTTCAGTTCGGGTATGGATTTCACAGATTGGGCATACCACTCGTTTTCAATCGATTTTCCCATGGCGATAAATAAGCCAATAGACTTTGCGCCGTCTGTGATGGTGCTGTTCGTCATCTCTCGGATCACTTCGACAACTGCGACCTTGGCGAGTAATGAGTTGTCTAGAACCCGACGAAAATTGATGTCAAATGCTGATTGTGGGCCCGTGCTTTTCAACGCTGCATCCATATCGCACTGATCAAACCACTTGACTAGATCTTGCCACCACCGCCACATCCATGCTTGTAAGATCTTTCCGCCGTCGCCGTTGCTTAGACCCACGCCTCGGCTTCGTACCTCTTTCAACCCTTCAAACCACTCTGCTTGAGCAGAATCGTAGCCAGAGTACTCCAACACCATCTGACGATCATATTTGCTTGAAAAAGCCGCAGCAGAAGATTCGGGTATGGTGGATACATTGGACAATAGATGACTCAGTCTCATGGGTATCATTCTTTCTGCTGACGGATCGTCGCGCTTCGCCGGCTTGAAAAGAATGATAATGTTAAGGGACTTATATAAATTGTGAGAGGCTGGATTGGGCAGAAATTTATACTCACTTTCCTCACAGGACTCAACTCAGAAGGCGGCGTGAGTGAAGACTCTTTGAAGGTGGATTGTGTGACATTCTGGTTCTGAAGAGAGTCTTTCCATAAGGCTTCGACATGCGCGAGTTCAGCTAACACATCATCACGGTTGGCACTAGTAGCTGCCCTTCTGATGAGCGCAAGCGCCTCGTGCTTTTCGAGCGGTCCGAAAAACGACTTCGTGTGTGATGTAGAAAACGTGATTGAGTTGAGAATATTTAGAAGGGTGGGCGCCTGGCTAAAGGAATTCATAGGAACATATTCATTTGATAATGAATGCGGTAATATCCAAGGCATGTAATCGAGAGCGGTATGTGAAGGTTCCTGTAGACTGGAGATACATGAGTGTCGTGGTATGATTAGATCGTAACAAATCATAGTGAGTCAGTGAACCGATGAGAATCAAGAACGTAAGTTGAACGAGCTCTTCAGCGTACCAGAGAACACCCTTGAGTACCCCGGCAAGGAGGTGATGATCAACTTGAGCCCACTCCAGCCCGTTATAACGAAAATTCAGAAGCCAATGAAACACTTCGTCTTCGTGCTTTTTCTGTCGCTCTCGATTTCCCAACTTTTCCTGTTTGACTGCTTCATTCAAGAGATTTCGTAGTAAGCCACTGAAAAGGGAAGTGTTGACGACTTCGTTGAGAGTTGGAAGATTTTTTGTCCTGGCTTCTTTCGATCGAAAAACTTGGGGCTGGTTATCAACGTAGCCGGATGGGTTGTCAAATGGGTTTTTTCTGATGTATCCCAAGCTTTTTTCGAGTTCAAGAATGATCGTCTTAGCTCTGGACAAATCTCCAATCCCCACAGCAACATTAAGTTGACTAAGTTGCTCTTGAGCTTTTGAGGATTGATGACCGTATTGATGCTGACTAAAGTCGATCAAATCAGATTTAGATCTAGGAGTAGCTGTCGGTGGTAATGGCGGCCGGAGGTATTGCTCTTGCGATTTTTGTTGACCATGGGACATTCCGAAGAGGATAGGTTTATTTACACTTTCTGTTTGATTGATTGAGCCAGATCGCCACCCCTCCTGCGGGTTTTCAACTCCATGCTGAACTAGATCGGAGGCGGATGAACTTGAATAACGTGAGTGTGGATGAGTTATCCCCTGCGAAGGGAAAGGCGAGGTTGAGAATTGAGGAGCGTAAGTTGTTGTCCTTCGTCGGCAAGACGCTATTTCACCACGTCTAGACTCCCTTTGTCCCCTCGTCAATAAGTGTTTAGAGCACTTGAGAATGTGCGTGCAGGGGGTCGTGAATGAGTTCTTTGTACTCCTTTGAATGGTTTGTGGTAAAGTCTGCGGTTCCTTGAGAGTACGAAGCAGTTCACGTAGTTGAAGTTGACGAATGAGAGCTGCTGAACGAAGTAACTTCATGGTGTTGGTGAAAATCACATTTTTTTAAATATCAGATTTCAAGTGGTTTCTTATGTTACAGGCGCAATGTGCGTTATGTAGAACTTATTTAACCCTAACTTACAGATGTTGTATTGTACACGCACGCACACAAGTTTAAAATCGCACAAATAAATATGTACCTGTTCCAACTTCCATGAGTCATGTTCATGACTGACTCTGCTCAAGAAAGCGTTGCGGACAAAGAGTCGCTGTTTGCATCTACATACTAAATAGTTATGCATGTGGAGCATTTACTGGGGTCAAACCAGACCTGGGCCCGGGCCTTGTCTTCGTTCTTGCCAATCATGACGTGATGTTCAAACTTAGTGGTGTCAGTGTGTAAATAACACGTGATCTGTACAGTCCTCCATCGTATAAATTGCAATTCGCCAGTGCCATTGGAATGATTTTAAACCAATCGTCTTCCGCGACTTTGGTAGCGGGCGAATCGAGCTTACCAATCAATCATGTCTGCTGATCGCGAGACCCGTACGTTTCAAGTATTTCACTCGCTGGTCAACTTGGTCTGAATATCAGACTTACTCAATGTGAATATGTTTTGCAATTCGAAATCATTGGCCAGTTTTGTCGTTTGGCTACCCAGCGTGAGTGCAGTGTCTCAGCTGCGAGTTTCAAGAGACTGATTGTGGTTCATTGTCATAATGTTTGACAGGACGTTGGTTGCCGAAGCGCTCAAAAAGGTTGGTCAACCAGCCTTCCATCAAAGTTTATTGCACGTCAATATATACATGCTCAAAACCATCCTCCTCGTTGGTTTCAGACAAACAACTCTGGCCTAGAACCCGCCTTGGATTGGCTCCAAAAGCACGAGGAAGGAGCACTTGAAGCGTCGGAGAAAAAAGACGAGAAAGCTTCCGACTCTGATGTAGCGATGGCGCCAAGCAAAAGCACGGCAGGACAAGCCAAGGTGAGAGAAGTCTATAAAGCCTCGTAACGTACGTTGTTAATTGATGATCTCATTTCTATTCTAGACCTTGAAGTGTACCGATTGCAACAAGATTTTCGCGAATCAAGATTTGGCTAGTTATCACGCCGATAAAAGCGGTCACATCAATTTTGAAGAGTCTACCGAAGAAGTGATTGGTATTTTACTGCTAAGTAGATGATTCGATGCTTCCTCAAGTACACCTCTTCATGGAAGTATGTCAGTGTCTCGTTTCTGAAATCCCATCTTTCGCCTGGTTCAGATCAAACTGGCTACTGAAGAAGAGAAGGCACTCCGCTTGGTTGAGGTAAGGTACCTCCTTTTCAGAATTTTTGACCTTCTCAGACCACTTTGGTAATTAAAATGCTTCGCCTTGACGATTCAGTTGCGCCGTAAGATGGAACAAAAACGTGCTGATAGGATGCGGACCGAACGTGTTCAACAAATCGGTGAGTAAACTATTTATCGATCGGGTGAAATGAAGCGAAGAGTTTGTAAAAATCGCTGTTAACAAGTTTACATTCTCCTTTATCAGAAAATGACCGTCTTCGAAGGAAAGGTGGCCAAGAACAAGCCGCCATCAAGCACGATTTGCAGCTCAGAGAAGCTGCACAGGAAGCGGCGCGAAAAAAGAAAGACAAGATAGACGAGGTTGCAGCCAGAGCCAGAGTCAAGAAGCAAATTGAAGAAGACAAGCAGCTCCGCGCGGAAAAAGCGGTCAACGCAAAAGCGTCTGTATTCGTTCCCTCCGTTTTCTGATTTGATCACCATCTCGGGAGAGCAACCAATTCGAATACTGTATTAACTTGCTTCTCTATATGCTGCAGCAAATTTGGCGGCGTGGCTCCAGCCATCAATATAACCTCATCTAGCAATATCGGCTCACGACCATCTATGCCTCCCTCCAAACCGTCTGCGCCATCTATGCCTCCCTCCAAACCGTCTGCGCAATCTAAGCCAGCCAGAGTCTACGAGGAAGGTAGACTTCAACTTAGGCTACCTGATCAAGAAAAAAAGCCAATCTCCTTGGAGACAAAGCCAGATCAAACCTTGGTTGAAGTAGTCGACATGCTCTTCGCTCACCCAGATTTTGTTGACAGCGCTAGACTTGACAAGAGAGCGATCAAGTTTTCTACTGTCTATCCTCGGAAGACATTCGATGACGGTGACATGGCTAAGTCTGTCAAAGTAGGTTGTTGTTTGCTGGTCTCCCTAATCTTCGAGGGCTTCGCTGATATGCTCCTCTCAAAATCCCATGAGCACAGGATTTAGGCTTGTTGCCCGCTGTTGTACTCATCGTGAGCTACAACTGAAAGTGGTATGGTATGTAGTATCAGTACTAGCGAATGTCCCACTGGCTGCCGATAGTATCTCAAACGCGAAGGAGCGCTCTTCTCCCGTCGCTGTATGAACTTATTTGTTTGCCTGACCAGTGCAATGCAAGTACACCATCAGTTCATGTAGTTAGAGCATCCACTATCATGAGGGTAATTTATCGTAAATTTTGCGTTCCTGAGCGCAAAATTTGATCATGCGTGTTTTACCAAAGTTGGCAACCGCATGAAATCCACTACGGATTGATGTAATGTCTGAATTACCAACGATAAATCACTGTAAATCAACCGGATCCACAGTGGTTTGATTTTGAAATGAAATATCTATCTTTTTCATAAAACTTCATCCAAAAAACCACCCATCACATGCCCGCTACAAATTCCTTGAAGACACATATCAACCATCTTTTAAGTCTTCAAACAACAATGATGAGGAACAAGAAGAACTTGACCAACTTGTCTTTGAATTCTTGTTTGATAGGCCTCACACACCACCTTCACCTCCTCAGACTTGAACCCGGATAGATCAAGATTGAGCTCAGGTATCTCACAAGACTTTAAGATGTATCTTGTACATTCAGATTTCAATGTGGCAGAAGTTAACAAGGACAACCATATCTTGTGGTTAGTTAATAATGATAATCTACACAAGTTTTATGTAAAGTTAAAACAAGAAGAGTGTGGGTCACTTTGATGATAGGAAAAATATCAACCCTTGATTGAAATTGATCCGATTTGAAGTATGATGTTCCAAAATATGTTGTATCGAAGTTGAGTTTTGAGGAAGGACTTCGAAGTTTGAATTTGAAGTCTTGAATTGTGATGTTTTGAAAAAAGTGTTTTTTTCACCCTTTGTGCCTGATTTTTTTCCAATGCCATGGCGGAGATTTATAAATTTTCAGACAACTTAGCAGATCGCAAATCGGTGAACCACCTCTAAAGGTGGTTCATCAACTTTAATTTTTACTTAAAATTTAATGATTGATGGCACCCAAAGGCACGACGGTACCATCTTTTTCCACGATACGGGTAGGATATCGGGTAACATGTGAATGGGAAATCCGTCCCGGTACTGGGATAGGTTTCCCTCGACGCACTCACAGGAAAATGTTGCAGAACACATTAGCCTGTTGTTGGTGAAAAAGGTATTGAAACAGTCGGCCTAACAAAGTTATCAAAATGGTTTGATGAAAAAATGAAAAATCTTGAAGGATATGTACCCCTGTCAATCTTTAATGCCTTATGGTTACAACAAGATTTGCTTCGCCAAGCCGCCCGCGCCAAAACAACAAAAGAAAAATTAGACGATTCTTATGTAGGCCTCTCTGTGCCTGAAGAATGGAAGATGAGCTTTGGTGAATGGGTCATGGCTTTTGACCTCTATGTATCTTACTTACCTCATTACGGACACGAAGACCTTGCCAATAAATTTATGATGCATAAGGAGAACATATTTGTGATTCAGTGCCAACAAATGTGCTGGCCAATGGCCTTTAGGTACGACTTAGCAGTTCGGACCACGGTGTTAACTTTCAGAAATGCAGACGGTGATTTGGCGAACCCGGGTATAAGGGACAAAACCTTAGAACAGAACGCCCTCCAAGACTCAGAGCGTTTACAAGACTTCCGCCGCGAATTCGCCGATGTAAATCCGTACGCTGAAGGTCAAGTGAAGCATCATATCAACCCAATCTCAGGTGAAGTGTACAAGAATCAATCCAACCAACAAGGCAACTCCTCTCAATTTAATAGTTTAAACAATCACGGAGTCATGTCTAGCAAGCCTAACGCCCGATCCTGGGCGTATGCCAACAATCAACCGGCCTATGAGGGCCCAGGCAGCTTTGGGTTTCAATCCAACTCTTGGGACGACCGTGGGAGAAGTGGTTACGGACAAAACACTCGAGGGCGGGGTTGTGGTGGAGGATGGCACGATAACTCCAACGGACATGATAACACCCCACCCGGACGTCGTAATCCAGATCGATATGAATCGTGTAGAGGTGAGAGCAGTGGCTCTTGGCGTAGAAATGAGAAACGCAATGACCGCCGTGGCGATGAGTGTGATTATAATACCAAGTTTGGAAATAATGGGAAGGCCAAGTAAGCCATTGAGATACTATTTTGAAAGATTTTTCCCTTCCGCTCTAGCCAAAATACGCACTGCTGGTATTGCCTGCCAACGCGTACATGTCCTCTTCAGTGCCATAGTTCTTGATTTGTACCCAGTGACAACGCCTGAAGCGACCCGCCACAAAAAGCGGTGGCGGGGCGGCGAGGGGGCGGCCGCCCCCGTCGCCGCTACGAAAAATTTTATGCAGCGGGTCCAATTGCCCCGCCACCGCCCTCCCCAGAAAAATCAACATGTAGCGGGACGCGGGATTGGCGAGGCGGGTCAAAATGACGCCCCGCAGCCGCCTGTCAGAGCAGTATGTAGCGGGTATAAACCATATAGTCCATCACCTTTCATTCCCTTTCCACCGCCAAGAAATACGTAAAGACCACTCAATCCTCCGACCGACCTCACTTCGACTCTTCCACACAAGAAACCACCCTCAATACATCCAACTAACCTTCACTAACCTCCACTTTGGTATCAGCACGTTTTCAAAGTTTGAATTGGGAGGGAACTCGGAGTCGAATCAGCCTTTAAGTAGCCAAATCTTATCATATCAACAATAACTAACAAGAACAAGATATCATCAGACATAGGTGAATGGGCATATTGTTTATCATTTGTTTTATCAGCACGTTTTCAAAGTTTGAATCGGGAAATCGGAGTCGAATCAGCTAAGTAGCCAAATCTTATCATATCAACAATAACAAGATATCATCGAGGTGAACGGGTATCGACTATCATTTGTCTTTATTGATTTCATTCATTCCTCACGTATACTGAAGTCGGATACTGATGAGATTCTAGCTTCGAGCTTGTTTTTTCTTGATCCTCATGAATGAGTTTGCCCGTGAAATCAAACCTGTTTAGAACGAGATCGATGACAACATATCATGATGGACCCTATTTTATGTGCTCAGGCCTCTATATAAGGTGAGTGGAGTGACTCTTAATCATTTTATTCTTCCCCAGTTGGACTCGCTTCACAAATTTTCCCTCAGATAATAATAAACTTACAATCATCTTACCATTTTATTTAAATTTTCAACGATCAAATCTCTATTTTGATTCTTTGATATAGTTTAGATACCATGTCTCTTTCCAACTCTACCCTTGCACCTCCTGGTTCTGCTACTAGTACTCGTCCTAATCTTTGTCCAAGAAGTCCTACTGGTCCTAGTGCTAGGCCAGGCTTCGTGATCCAGTCTCCCGATTTACGAGTCTCACTTTGCCATCCTTCGAGTGACTTACCCGAGTCCGATCTTGATCAAAATCCTGGCAGTAGTCCCCATCATCCAGAAGAGCAAGCTGATACCGATGAAGCATCTGTTTCCTCTGTTGATGACGAAGCTGTTTCCGTTGTGGAAATAACCAGCGCCACCGACTTCCTTGCTTCTGTGCGACACAACAAGAAGAAGAATGTTCGTGTTTGACGAGCAAAGGCCAAGGAAGTAGCAAAGGCGAAGTCTCCTCGTGGGCGTGGAAAGGGTCGTCCAAGAGGCTCTGGTGCCTCCGCCAATTTACCTCGAGCAGCAGCGAAGAAACGCAAGACAACTGTTCCTCCTGTTTTTGTAAGTTCAAAGCTCCATTTGGAGATTGTGAGCTATTGAAATTGATCGAACTGATCCTTTTTCATCTTTTCACTTTTCACTTCTCATTCTCATTGTCGTCTTTTTTCTTTCTCTTCTGTTTGTGTCCTTTTTCAAGACTGGTGTCCCATCTGGTGTCCATGTCGATCAAGACTCTGATGTAGAGATTGTGGATAGCGCAGGAGTTCGACGTGCTCAACTTGGGCGTGTTTTGAAGCTTTTGGAGTATTACTATCCTCCAACCCATGTGAAAGGCGAGGTAAGGGTTTCTTTTACAATATTAATATTTCCTCTTTGTGTAATGTTCTGCTCTAATCTTTGCTTTCTTTGTTTGTATGTTTCAGACAGGCGATGATCCTCGAATGTTCAAGTGTCGATGGTGTATGAGCAGGTTCACGCGTGGTCTTCGCACGCACTACAACCTTTACGCCCATCGGGATGGGGCCAAGGGACGAGCAGCCTGCCCTCGAAGATCTGTGGCAATCCAGTCCGGCTGCATCTTACCTCGCACCTGGGCTCAAGAGCAAGCTGATATGGTGGCAGTATCTAACGAAGCCAATGGCCAACCCACTCTCGACTCGTTTTTGTCTCAAGCAACCTTCAGCATTGATTTGTGTAACATCGTTCTAGTCCTTTGGATCTTGAAGCACGCTCTCCGGTTCAACCGTTTCTACGACATGCCGCTTCGTGCTGCTTTCAAGCTGGCCAACCGACAAGCCGAATTGAGAACACCAACCTGGGCCGCTGGTGTTGCCAAGGAGCTGTATCAAAGCTTAAGTTCTGCAGCGATATCTATGGTATATGTAAGTCCATTCTTTGCTTTCATCTCTCTTTTTACATTGTAGTGGTGGTGACGAGGCACTGAGGAACCTCCCAGGTCCATTTCGTGAGAAAGAAGCGGAGCACTCAGCTTCTCGCCTTACACGTAATGCCAGAAGCTGAGCCACGTGTCATGTGAACTCCCAGACAGCGGTTGGGACACGCCAGGCCGGCCCTGGATTACCTCAACCTGTCTAGGTCGAGGTTATCCCATCTCAGGATTAGAACCCCACTTTCGGTTCTGTCTCTCCTGAGATTCGTCTGCTTCCCCTAAACCGCGAAGTCCACATCATCACGTTCCCGCTTCCTTTCCTCCTCTCTTTACGAGAATCCTTTTTCGAACCTTTTTCCGAACAATGAGGTCAAGCAGAAGGAACTTAGGATTAGGTCCCGAGATTACACCAGAACCAACCCCGCCGAACTCAGAAGACGAAAGAGAAATTCAAGAATTTGAAATCGAAAATACATTTGAAGAAGAAGAAAGAAGATTTAGGGAAGACGAAGAAGAACGATTAAGAGAACTTAATACAGTTGAAAACTTATCGTCGGATAAACTATCGTCACAAGATGAAGAACAAGAAATCGTAACTAAGAAAGTAGTCAAGAAAATCAATAAAACGAAAGAAAAGAATATTAACTGGACTTCAGACGAAGATGATGACAAAGACGATTCATCAAAATCAGGTTCAAGCGATAAAGTGGTATTCATGGAACCAAGTAAGCAGCGAATTTACGTGATATATTCTGTAGCGTGATCTATTCCGCAACAGCTACATAATCGTGATTTATTCCGAAAACAAAGCAAAATATAAACCGTGATATATTCCGGCTCATACAAAATAAAAACTAATTGTTGCGGGTTCTTCCGTTTCATTTGGTGTAGTGTTAATAGATAAAGCTTACCAAGCTTTAAACTTAGGTAACGCCAAACTTGCGAAGAAGCTTTTATTGAAAATGAAAATGGAAGAGATGAGCAAGAAGGATATAGAAATTCCAAAAGAAAATCCTTTAGTAAAGTATAAGTCAGGTAGAACAGCGAAAAATACCTTAAAGAAGTTTACCGAATATTGGGACTCACACCTAAAGAAATTAGACATCCATTTTCCGTTGTCGATTTTTAATACAGAATGGATTGAGTTAGATAGCTTGGTAGCAAGTAGAAGTACTTCAAAGAAGAAAGACCGAGCAACTGGACAAATCCCAAAGAACGAGTGGTTCATGACCTTCGCTGATTGGACAAGGGCAAGAATCTTGATGGTAAAATATTTGAAGGAACAATATTTTCATAAAGATTTTGCGAAAGAGTCAGTAATGCATTCCGTTGACGAAGAAGACAATAACTAACTAAAAGTGTTTTTACAGCCTAGAAAAACATTTCGATTATGTCCAAACTCTAGGTGATAGACACGGTTGGATTGTTGCATTTAGATACGACATAGCGGTACGAAATGATGTTACCTGTAATCATATCGACGGAGCGCCAGGAGATCCTAGCGAACATAGACAAGAGTTTCTGGAAGAAGCATTAGCAAGGACGTCGTTCTTACAAGATGGTAGAATATTACCAAAGGATAATCGTTGAGTTAATAATTTATATAAAATTATTAATTATATATGCGCTGTCTGATAACAAACTTTCTGACTATGATTTCAGCTTACGCGAAGGGAAATGCCAAAGAGAAGTACAGCCCGATAACGGGGGTTCGTTACCCGGCTGGGAAAAGCCACGACTCAACAGATTTAGAAGTAGAAGAAGATGGAGATGAGAAGTTTTTGAGAGTTCCAAAATTCAAGAGGTCTGAGGACTTTAGGAGCAATAGACGAAATGACAAGGGGAAAGGTTTGAGATTTGATAGATCAGTTTCACCATACCAACGCCCAGAAAAATGGAAAGGCAGAAACCCAAATTACAAAGGTAATAATTAGTAAGTAGTGATATTGTCAAACTTCTGTAGAATGACAATGAGCTAATAGTGAAAAATTCTTGTTTGATCAGTGACGAGAATTTTGTTCCAGGTATAAAGAAGAAAGACCAAATTGAACTTAAGCAGAGTGAACCTAGACAATCGACGTCAAAGGAGAAACAAACGTAAGCGTTAGAAAGAGTCAGAGGCGTCATAGAATTTGTAAAATTTGTTGTTTAATTATTGTCTTTTGTATTATTAGTAATGAAAATGTTTGTAACGAATCTTTGAAAAGAAAGAGATCAGATTCCACCAAACACCTGAAAATATTTAAGAATGGAATAGATGAGACTTGGCCAACGATAGTGAAATGCGAAATGAATAAATCTGTTTGGGAGAGAGAATTGATAAGATTTGGCTTATTAGATGAGTATCAGTATTTGTTGGATGGTTTTACAGAAGGGTTTCATCAAGGGGTTCCAAAACATTCAATTGGTAATGTCAAATGGTACTGTCCCCCGAATCATTCGTCAGCAAACGAAGCAAGACAAAAGATCGAAGAAAATATAGAAAAGGAGGTTAAGAATGGAAGGATGTTTGGTCCGTTTTCAAAGGAAGAAGTCTACGCGAAACTAGGATTTTTCAGAACGAGTCCTTTAGGCGCGGTAGAAAATGGGGATGGAAGCTTCAGACCAATAAACGATATGTCGTATCCTAAATTTGATGAATTTATTCCTTCAGTTAATTCGTATGTTGATAAAAGAGATTTTAAAACAACCTGGGACGACTTCAAAGTTGTAGTGAAGTTTTTCAAAGATCAAAAAGGAGAGATATTAATAGGAATATTCGACTGGGAAGGTGCATATAGGCAAATCCCGACTCACCACTCCCAATGGCCATATTTGGCAATTATGGATTTCCATGGGAATATCTATATCGACGTGAGGATAGCGATTGGTGGCGTAGCAGGGTGCGGATCTTTCGGAGGCCCTGCTGATGGCTGGAAGAAATTAATGAAAGCAAAATTTATTTTAGTAGAGGTGTATCGTTGGGTTGACAATAATTTGATGATCAAGAATAAGAAAGACAGAGTATCTATGTTAGATATTGTAGAAGCAAGCGAAGAGTTAGGTGTAAAGACTAACGTCACGAAATACTCGGAATTCGCATTCGAGCAAAAATTTATTGGTTTTGTGTGGAATTGTGTTGATATGACAGTCTCCCTACCTGATAAAAAATTGCAGAAGAGAAAGTTAGAACTAGAAAGATTTTTGAGTAAAACCTGGTTCTCGAGACATGATGTTGAGAAGTTTAATGGGAAATTAGGCCATCTGACGCTTATTCTACCACAATTGAAATCATACTTAGCCGCGAATTACAAGTGGGTAGCTGTTTGGCGAACACCAGGTAAAAGAATGATGCCACCAGAAGTAAAAGAAGATCTTCTTTATTGGCAACGAACATTAGTCGATTTGAAGCCTACGAGGATAATGCCAGACCACATTATCAAGAATGTGGGCTGGGTGGGAGATGCATCTAGCGAGTATGGCATAGGAATAATTATTGGAAGGAGTTGGGCGCAATTCAAGTGGTTAGACGGGTGGAAAGAACCAATAGGCCAGCCTAAACGAACGATTGCATGAGCTGAGACCGTGGCGGTCCGCCTCGGTTTCTTGATGTTGAAGATGAAGATGGACGTAGCTGGTTTTAGCTATTCTTGCCTGACCGATAACACGACGACAGAAGGGGCTGCAAGGAATTGAAAGTCTTGGGATTACTGGGTCAATGAGGAGTGGAAACTAGTCCAGACCCTCTTGATCGAAAATGATTGTGATTTAAATTTGGTCAGGGTAATATTGGATGACAACGAAGCTGATTGCCTGTCTAGGGGGCTAGACCCGTCAAAAGCCCACATTGATATGTTGACAATCCAGCTTCCAGATGATTTAATACCGCTACTCCAACAGGTTCTCCCCAAAAAGAAGACCTCCAAACTTTCCGTCTAAGCATCTCGCCAGTCTTAGACCTTACACCTTTGCGACTTCGACAAATCCAAAAACTTTTCGAATTCACCCCTAAAAATTCCGATGTTATCACCGCGCGACGTCCTTTGCCAGACTCGACCTGGTAAAATAGAGTCGTTAGATGATGCGGGAGAAATGATCTTGGAGAGGGGTTGGGCGCTATCAACCATAAAGCATTACGCCGCAGGTGTCAACAAGTACTTCAAGTTCATGAGTAGTTTTCCCGTAATACTTTTCCCAACGACTCCATCCATCATCTTCCAGTTCGTAGTCTGGTGCAGTTCGAAGGAAAGCCATCGACCTGTTCTGAGTAATACGACGAAGCGTTATCTTACAGGGATCCGGATGTGGCACACGCTTCACAACTCGACATTCCCCAACATGGACATTAATCGACTACGAATTTTATTGGTAGCAGCTAAGAAGACAGAAGTGGAGCAGTGCAAACCAAAGAGAGCGGCACTAACCTTGATGGACATCGACTACTTGATTCGTGCGCTTGACTTGCACAGTGAGGAAGGTCTGGTGATGCAAGGGGTTATCTTGACTGGCTTCTGGGGCTTAGCACGGCTTGGAGAACTCGTGAAGAGGGTTGACTTTCCAGAGGTTTTCATACGGCGAAAAGACGTACGTTTCGACGAAGACAACAAGCACGTCACGTTACGCATCCGTCTAGCTAAGACGGCGGCGCCGGGTGAATACCAGTACATACGCCTCTTGTATCAACCGAACCACCTCGACCCAGTCAGCGCAATACACGATATATTGGATAAGACCGCTGGTAGACCTCACGACCCATTGTTTCGCAGTGTGTGCGGTGGACCCTTGGATCGGTTGTCCGTTATTCAGTTCCTCAAGACACATAACCCTTCGAGCTCGCAAGTTTGGTCAGGTCATAGTCTAAGAATCGGGGGTGCCTCGCTGAAGGCATACCTAGGATACTCTACTAGGAAATTAAAGGCAGCTGGTCAATGGAGATCGGCGGCTTATAAGTTGTATATCAGGCCTTACAGTGGTAGAGTGGCAAGGGAAACGAACAGCTTGGCGCTGAAGATTCGTCGACCATTGTAGTCTTAAATTCTTGTTTCTTGTTCATGTCTTACGGTTTCTATCATGTCGTTGTGTAGCTCGTGAAATTCTATGGCCTTGCGTTTGACAAACAGGTGTGAAATGTCCCCTACGGCTCGCCGAGAATGGGTTTGGAGCCCCTTGCAGGGACTCAGCTCTTCGATCCTTCGTTCCCATGGTTGGGTTCGAAGGGTCCCAAACCCTTGATTCTCGTTTGCGCGCCAACAGGACGCGCTTTTGGGCTACTTACCCTATCGAAGGACAAGTAGCCCAAGCATGCGCTAGGTGTCACACACCCGTTGCTGAGTGGGCCTCAGCCTCAGTTTTCTGAGGACAAGTCCCACGAGAAGCATTAAAACGCTTAGCGATCAGGTCAGGGAAGTAACCCCTTCCCCAACCCCTCCGCAGGGGATTTCGAGTACGAAATGGATGTAGTGGTGGTGACGAGGCACTGAGGAACCTCCCAGGTCCATTTCGTGAGAAAGAAGCGGAGCACTCAGCTTCTCGCCTTACACGTAATGCCAGAAGCTGAGCCACGTGTCATGTGAACTCCCAGACAGCGGTTGGGACACGCCAGGCCGGCCCTGGATTACCTCAACCTGTCTAGGTCGAGGTTATCCCATCTCAGGATTAGAACCCCACTTTCGGTTCTGTCTCTCCTGAGATTCGTCTGCTTCCCCTAAACCGCGAAGTCCACATCATCACGTTCCCGCTTCCTTTCCTCCTCTCTTTACGAGAATCCTTTTTCGAACCCACATGTCCTCTCAGGACACTCCCACCCTCCCAGGTTCAAAGGGTCCCAAACCCTTGATTCTCGTTTGCGCGCCAACAGGACGCGCTTTTGGGCTACTTACCCTATCAAAGGACAAGTAGCCCAAGCATGCGCTAGGTGTCACACACCCGTTGCTGAGTGGGCCTCAGCCTCAGTTTTCTGAGGACAAGTCCCACGAGAAGCATTATAACGCTTAGCGATCAGGTCAGGGAAGTAACCCCTTCCCCAACCCCTCCGCAGGGTATTTCGAGTACAAAATGGATCAATCGATCAACTTTATACTTATCTCTTTCAACATCAACTTTCCTTTCTTTTCACTTTCTCTTTATTTTGTTTTATTCATCTTTTAGGAGAACACAGGCAAATTTTCACTTGTCCATGACGTTTGGACAACTAAGGGTAACCGATACGCCTTCATAGGAGTATCAGCTAACTTCATCGACAGCGAGTGGAATTATCGGACGATTCACTTAACGTTGAAGCTTGTTGCCTGGAACAAGTTTGGTTCACTTCTAGCACGGCCAGTGGCACGATTCTTGATAGCAAATGGTTTGCACAAGAAGATAAGTATTTTATATCTTCATTCTTTCTCCTCTCTCGCTTCTCTTCTTTTAAGTAGACTAATTTGTTCAATTTTCGATCAATTACATGATAGGTCAAACTACTGATTCCGGTTCAAACAACAATACAATGGCAAGAGAGATGGAAGTCATGTTCTCCGAGAGTGACGAATTTGTTGATTGGAATTCTAAACAGAACCACGTACGTTGTTATGCTCACAAGCTCGGTTTGGTCGTGAAGAAGGGTCTTAAAGAATTAGGATTATTGGCCGGCCACATCAAACCAACCACACCTCCGAACGTATCTGTACCTGTTCCAACCGTCATTCTTAACGATGACTTGACTGACAATGTGATCAACTTTGACGAGTCTGATGATGAGGATGATCTCACCAATCAGAGAGATTGTCACGATGTGGGAAGATTCGAAGATGAGGAAGAAGAGTCTATAGATGATGACCTGATGTATGACGATCCACCTGAGGGATGCATTGTGGTCAAAGGTGCCATGAAGGTATGCAAACTTTCCTCCTTTTCACTTTTATGTTCATCAGAAAACGCTGACATATTTTTATCAGTTGAAAGACTTCAATGCCCTTCTGACCCGTAGCAACGCCAGGCGAGGCAAATTTGAAGCTCGAGCTGCCCAGATGAACTATCATGGGCCAGCACCGATAGCCGGGTGGGGGGTCGGCTGGAACATTGATCTTGCAATGTACTCGCACCTTGTACAGGGACGTGATGTAAGTTACATTTACTTTGTCTTTCTTTAACGTTTTGATCGAATTCCTTGACTGACTCACAACCATTTAGGTTGTTGATTCTATCCTCATTGCCGATCGCAAAACCAAATACTATGGTGGTATAATGATGTCAATGGACGAATGGGATGCCGTTGATGCGCTTTGTAAGGTCTTAGAGGTGATTTTTTCTTTCTATTTGTTGAAACCCCTATTTCATCTATGTTCTGACGCTCTCATTACAGATTTTTCGTTACTCGACTAAGCGCATGGAGGGTAGTATCGCATCGGGCTCAATGCTTCTGGCTGAGTACATGCGGGTCGAGGAGACCTTGTTAGCATTAGATATTCCAGAAGAGTTCGACAGCCTCGATGTCATGAGGAAAGTCATGTTGGCTCAGCTGGCAAAGTATCGTGATGAAGCAGTGGCTGCTGACATCATTGTAATGGCCACCGTCCTCAACCCCAAGTACCGACTCAAATTCATCGACATTCACTTTCCAGGACATCTTCAACGAGCTAAACAACTTATCGAAGACGCCTTCAACAATGCTTTGGAGAATTGGCCACTCAGCCCGGTCCCTAGCCCAGATCCAACTCCACTTCCAGAAGCACATGATTCTTTTGATCGCTTTGACATATTCACTTCTTCTGCTTCATTTCAAACACCCGAGTCCATCAGGGCATCTGAACTTGATTCTTATCTCAATGGTAATCGACCGATTGTTCCTGGCCAAAAGGAACTCTCTTGGTGGAAGGTAAGCTTGAAGCTTCATTTTTGAAAATCAACATTTCTCTTTCTTTCTCCCATATACAACTTGTTTATTCATCTGACTTATGTATCTTGTCTGTACCAGGAGAATGAATCTCACTATCAGGTTCTTGCTTCAATAGCTCACGACTACCTTTCGATCTCAGCTGTGTCATGTCCTGTTGAACGCACATTCTCTTCAGCAGCTGATATCGCCATTCCAGGCCAAGGCTCCTTGAAACCCAAGACCATTTCACGCACCGTTGGATGTAGGGAGTGGTTGAGACAAGGAATTATGACTTCGGACCGATTTGCTGAACCTCTCAGTTATCTTGCTTCTTTTGTTAATAACAAGAAGAAAAGCAAGTGAATCACATCACATCTTATATTAACTCTTCTCTCACTTTTTCAATTTACTATTTTATACTCGTGCCTGCTGTTTCTTTTTTTCTTTTGCCTCTTTCTTCTGATCAATCAACTTTGAAGTATTGCCTTCATAGTTTTGTTTGTTATTATTTATTTTGAATCTTTTACTTCCTGATGTTTTCTCATCTCTTTTATTTCTTATCTATCTTATAAGTCTTTTCAACTTTCAAGTCTCTCTTTAATCTTATTGTTAGTTTGTTTATTGATTCAGTCCAATCTCTGTTCTCATTTATCGTATTCAATTTGTGGTCTCTTCAAGTTCAAAGTCTCTCTTTAATTTCATTATCCGTTCCTTTAGTTTGATCTTGTCTCTCTCTGTTTTGTGTACATAACCATTTTTTGCATTGTTAATATCAAAAGAAAATTGTGAATACTTTTGAGCGCCCCAGCCCGCTTTATCAGTTTGAAAATCGCGAGGGCGGAGCGAAACTGCGCCACGCTCCAAGACTTGTGTAGCGGGCTGTTATTTGTGGCGGAGCGTGAGCGGTTCCTGAATGTAGCGGGACATCGTCCCGCTCCAAAAAAAAAAGTCCAAAAGCGGAGCGCTTCAGGCGTTGCCAGTGACAATCAAATGTTGAAATTGATGATCCTTGTCTAGTACAGACCAAAATGTTATCAGACTTATTTCTTTGAACCATGTCAGAAATGAATGTCGCTTGACAATTGTTGTTACAGAATGCTTCCCGTGCTTACCAGTTCCTTTGCATGATTACGTTGCACCTCCCAGTTTGAACGAACGTTCCTCAAATAGGCCACGATTAGATGTAGATCACGTGTGGGTGGTCCCTGAGTGTGTCGGTAGTCGTGCCCCAAGTTTGAAGCCCTATAGGAACTCTGGTAGCAAATTTGACGCCAGGTGGCCGAAAGAATACGTAGAATGCAAATTGAACATTCCAGTGTGGAAGAAGCTGATCCGAGACTATGGTGTGGAAGGAATGCAAAACGGATTCCACCAAGGGATTCCGGATCACATCCTCGGTAATCGGCGTTGGTATACCCCTAAGAACCACGCCTCAGCGTTACTCACAGCGGAAAAAATTTCTAACACCTTAGCGAAGGAGAAGCGAGAAGGCATGATATTCGGACCTTTTACTCACGAGGAGGTGTTTTCAAAAATCAGCTTCTTTAGATTGAGCCCGATGGGTAGCCTCATCAATGGGGATGGCTCTTTCAGGGTAATGAACGAACTTTCCTTCCCGCATGATGATCCAGACATCCCCTCCGTAAATAGCTTTGTAAATAAGGACGACTTTAAAACTAACTGGGACGACTTCAAGGTCGTCATTAGATTCTTCAAAAATAACAAATCAAACCTACAAGCCGCCATATACGATTGGGCTAAAGCTTATCGTCAAATTGCAATACTTATCTCACAGTGGAGATTCCTTTTGATAATGGACTTACTAAACAGGATGTGGGTGGATACCAGAATTCAATTTGGAAGAGTTGCCGGGTGCGGGGTATTTGGACGACCTGCCGATCTATGGCACTGCCAACATAGATGCCTCGGGTTGCGTAATCCAAGGCATCATCGGAGGTAAAACCTCGGACAAGGTCTGTCCGAGGTTTTTGTCCGAGGTAATCTTCTGCGCTGGGAATTGCCTCGGATCAAAACCTCGGACAACTTCTGTCGGAGGTTGGTAATCCGATAATACCTCGGATTTTTCAATCCGAGGTAAATATGTTGGCGGTGTGGAGGGCGATTATGATCAAGGTTTTCCATCTCAAAGTGGCTTTCCGGTGGGTAGACGATAATTTGCTCATTAAGGAAGTTAGCAATCTGACAACCATCAGCGACATAGTGAAGTTAAGCACCAAAATGGGTGTTGCATCAAACTCAGAAAAAGTTCACGAATTTGCGGATGAACAACGCTACATTGGCTTTATCTGGAACGTGGTAGAGTGTACGGTGTGGTTGCCCGACGAGAAACTTGGGCAGCAAAAGAACGAGATAGACGAGTTCCTGACACCTGGGGAATCTTTCAACCTTAAGAGGGCCAAGAAGCTGATTGGACGGCTGGTGCATACTACATATATAGTACCCAACTTGAGATGTTACATGCCAGCGTTACATTGTTGGGAGGCTGAGTGGAAAGTGGAGTCAGCAAAAAGGAAGATTCCAATAGACGTAAGAGAAGACTTACTCAAATGGCAATCCGTACTGAAATCTTTCACGGCTAGACGGATTATTCCCGACAATGACCCAGTAGATGTTGAATGGGTTGGGGATGCCTCCATGACAGGTATTGGGGTCTTGATCGGGGATAGATGGGCTGAATTTACCCTGGTGAAAGGTTGGAATGAAATAGTGACACCACGTGGTAAGAGAAACATTTCCTGGGCATAAACAGTCGCGATAAGGTCAGGATTAATAATAGTTAGCAAACTTCAGGATGTAGGTGGGAAAACGTTTAAGGTCCTTACTGATAACACGACCTCAGAGTCAGCCGTAGAAAAACGTAAATCAGGGGATCATGCAGTGAATGAGGAGTGGAAGGCCATTCAAAGACTGCTCCTGGAACTACACTGTGACATAGTGGCAGAACAAGTTGCGACAGGTGATAATCTGGCTGACAAGTTATCTAGAGGAAAAGATAACAGAGACATCAATAAGAGAGTGGTGATTGAAATTCCTAGTGATTTGCAGTTATTGGTGAAACAAGTTTTGTAATGCAGACTGAAACATCAACTTGCCACTTTCTCCCAGTTGGCCCCCGCGCAAAAATTTCATGAGCTCCGTTCCGTTGCCCGTCGATTGGTTTATCGAATTGACTTCCCTCCTACTCGAATAGTAACCAGTCTTACTCAAGTACTCACCCCTCCTGATAAAATACTAAACCTACGCTCATGGAGTTCCTCAAAGGAGCAGATGGGGTGGATCGGTCAGGAAGCGACCGAATTCAATCGTACATGATAAAAGGCGGTAGTTGGGGCACCGCCACTTTGAAGCATTATAACGCAGGGGTATCGAAATTATTAGCTTTCGCAACTGAAAATACCATCCCGAGGGGCATGCTGTTTCCCATTGACACGACCGTTCTTTCCCACTTTGTTGTTTGGGCTGGACCAAAACTGGAGCCAACAAATAGTGACCCCCTCTCTGTACCAATCAAATCAAACACTATCAGGACGTACCTGTCCGGCATAAAAGCCTGGAACCTTTTTCACGGTGCCAAGTACCCACATACAGCTACACCAACAATTGAAGCAATTTTGAAGGCCGCCAAGAAGCTGGAACTCCACAAAGAAGCTAGACCGTTGAAGAACCTGGTACTAATCAGCCACCTGTTCTGTCTGTTGGAAAATCTAGCGAATGGCGATCCTGAGAGTCAAGTCGCCTATACGGTCGCCCTCGTGGCCTTCTGGGGGATGGCGCGACTTGGGGAACTGGTCAAATCAAATTGCAAAATGGATCAAGTAAAAGTTAAGGATTTAATTTGGGACCCACATGGAAAGTTTTTGAAAATTAAGATTTGTGCAGCAAAGACAGCAGCTGCTGGGGAGATACAAGAGATCCATTGCCAAAATCAGTATTCGTTACTAGACCCGGTTGGTGCGGTTAAACGACTAATTGCGGAGATGCAAACAACAGATGATGATCCTCTGTTTTCTTATCCTCGAGGCTAGAAACGTATCACTATGACAAAAGCAAGATGTCAGAAAATCTTCTTGGATGTTTGGAGTAAATACAATCAAACTCAGCTTACCGGTCATTCATTCCGAGTGGGAGGAGCATCCTTACAATGGAACCTCAACCACCCTCTGGAGGAAATCGTAGCCGTCGGAAGGTGGACGTCAAAAGCGTATAAGCTGTATATACGGGAATATAGTGACGCTGAGCTGTTAAATACAGTCAAGTTGTTAGAAAGCATACAATATGAAAATTAGGTAGATTGACTCTACTCAAAGGAATGTTGGAACTTAACCAGATAGGTGTCTATGGTCTAAAACCGAGGATTTGTATAATCACAGTTCGGAGAGACGGGCATCTTCCTATATTGTGTCCCACAATCGTCTCTTGGGGGTCGGTCTTGACCCAGGCCACAGTAGATGGGCGATCACAGGCTCAGGACTGCGTCCTGAGTCAAGGGGAAGCACTCTCACATCTACTTCCTGGTGGTCCTACCTCCCTCAGCCCCCTTTCCAGGTCTGAGGGCCCCCCCAAGAAACCTAAAGAGTTCTCATAAGGGATTCTTCAGGTTTGCCTAGGACAAACCACGCTTTGTATACTACTATAAGTACAACACTACCTGATGAATAAGTTAGGGAACAAAGAAAGAAAACATGACAATTTATAATTAGTATGAAATAACTAATAATTCAATGGGTCAATAACACTTGCCTTAAAGAGATATTGTGAGTTATTAAGTGGAAGGCCCCAAACTAAATGTAAAATTAAAAAAAGGGCTGTAAAAGGGCTACTTGAACTGCCCTAATAAAGGGCAAATTTAAGTGACCAGGTACTATTAAAATAAGTTTATAATGATAGCAAAATGATCAAGAAAAAAGGGAACAGCAGCCAAAATACACCTTCTGATACTATACAACCCCACTAGAATGTTTAACAACTTCAGAAACCAACAAAAACTGTCAAACATCCACAAAAACCCTCTGATGTAATCTTATGATGTAATTATCTTTAATGTATGACATCATTTAAGCTATGAAATTGATCAATTAATGCTTATAAATGATGGACAGATTGTCTTATGATGAATACAGGTGATTTTTTCCTAATACTCATAGCTGAAAACCATTTTTAGAATTACAACTTTTTTGTGAAGTGGTCCAATTTTGGATTACTATAGCTCATTTTATAGCTCTCTTAATTCTAATCAATCATTTCCCCAACATGACCTACTCCTGCTGTGTGATGAATAAGTTATTGAATTGTAGAGATTGATAAAACAAGCTTTTTGTCATGAAAATGTTGCTACATGTGTGGTAGGCAGAAAAGTCAAAATTCACACCGTTCTCTTTGATTCCTTATAGCCTGTTTAACAACTCCTCCGTTGTAAGTGGTTCCAAGGTTGTACCAAGGCCGCCCCAGATATGATACCAGTATTGGTATTGTATTGCACCGTATTGTTGGAGTTACGGGTCAGAAAAGAAAGTGACTAGACCAGGATTTGAACCTGGGACCTCTGTATTAGCTGGGACACATGCTAGAGTGTTGCCTGTACCACTAGGCTATCCAGTCTTGTACCAGATGTGATGGCCATGCAACTGTATGTATGTGTACAGAGAGTATGAACTGGGATAGGACCAGTTCAGTGTGATGTAGTCACATGTGTGTAGCTACATGGCATGGATCAGTAAATGATCATACATCAACACGTATCCGGTCCTAGGTGTACTGTAATTCAGTTATTGTAGCCGGGGAACGGCTACGATACCTAAGATGATGCTGGGTGGTATCTCCGGCCAGGATACAGTTTTTATTATTGTGCCCGACCTCAGGTACAATACTGGATACCCAGATGTCCCAGTACCTGTGAAGGGTTACGGTATCAGGACCATACCCCTTGTATGGTTACGGTACTGGATTCCGTGTGGGTGCTACACGGAATAACGACTAACCTTCTCCCCACCACACCATACGTTATCCATCTTCAGGTTCTATACCTTATTGTACTAAATATCCCTGCATTGGGTCATTCATGACCGAAAGCAGCTTTTAATTCACCCAATCCGAGCTTAGAATGATACTAGAACATCTTGAACGACGGTGATGGATACGCACAAGCATCAACAGGACTCAGAGGCATATGAGCAGGTAGGCCCCTCACAATCTCATTTCTCTCACTCCAAAGTGACAATTATACACATATCTCTTCATCCTTTCATGTCTGTTGTGTCCATTTACCTTTTGATAACATTGAATTGTTTTGTTTTCACATTCTAGATACATTGTTTTATTTTTAAAGATATCTCCGGTAATCAACCACCCCATTGCAGTACTTGTCCTTCTCCTCCACGCCCCTCTTCTGCCCTCCTGGCCTCCCCTTCCGACTCTTGCCCGTCCATGTGTCGCGCTATTGATTCCACTCAGTCTCCAGTCCCATCTGGTTCCACCAAACGGAAACGGGCTGACAACAAACTGTACAAAGATGAAGAGTAAGACGAATCTCAACCTGACATTCAGCGTCCATCCAAACACCCTCAATCAGATATTTCAACTGTTTCAAATGTGAATGCCAAAGGCAAACGATGAGCTCCAGCAAAGTCACGACCTTTCCAACCTCCAGCAAAGAATCAACCTTAGCCTCCAAATAGTTCAACTGACCAATTGTGTCTTGAGATTGACTTGGTTCAAGACTCAGATGATGAAAACAGCAAGGTGCTTAAAAAAATCAAAGTCGAAGAAAACCCAGCAACAATTCAATCCTCTTCAAGACTATTACTTCCCAGACCAAGTCCATGGGAAGAATAATGTGAGCCTCTTATCTTTGTTTATCACATCAATTCTTCTTGCTTATTACTTCATTTTCATGTCCAATCATTTCACCAATTGTAGGCACCAGGGGAAGAGTCTTACTATGTATGTCAATACTGTGCAGCAGAAGTTTCTGCCGCTCAGGGTTCAACTTCGAACATATGGACTCATTGACACAGCTCAAAGCAAGGTGAAAAATCTGGAAAGCCCGGGTGTAAGACAAGACAGGAAGCTATTGATCAAGATTGCATTTTACCTTTAACAATAGGCAAGCAGGATTCCGAGAAGGCAAAAGCATGAAGTGTTGATGGACAGACGTCCATCATGGTGTACGCTCAGAAGGTGACAAAGTTTGACAACCAAATGATGAATCAGAGGCTAGGCATGTGGGTACTCAGGACGGCATAGCCTTGGGCTTGAATCGAGGATCTGTATCTACGGGCCTGCTTTTGTTATGCAAACCCAAATGCCCATTTCTTTGGACGGAAATGGGTAGCACGGTTTGCCCATGAGGCCTATCTTGATTTACAAGGCTCAGTGATGGGAGAACTCAAGGTGAGCTCCAGTTCTTAACACGTAGAATTTTAATATTTTTAATGTTGACTGACTTGATTGAGTGTTTTTTCATTGTCTCAATCTTAATCTAGTCACTCACCAGCTTGTTTGGTCTCATCTACGATGCCTGGACTACAAAAGGCAATTGGTACGGATTCATAGGGGCCAGCGTGACTTATATTACACCCGACTGGACCTTTGTGACACACCATTTTGCCCTCAAGCTTATAGCATGGCATCACAAGGGCGAATGGCTTGCAGAGCCCTTAATAAACCTGTTGACAAAACATGGCTTACATACAAAGATATGTCCCTTATCTTTCCTTCTCTTATCTCCCCTTTTTTTTGTCTTCTCTGTCTCTCATCATGTCTCATTAACTGATTCTTTTTATGATATGCACATGTTAGCCCATACTCATGACTCCGGCAGCAATAACAACACGCTGGCCAAAGCCATGCAGGTCCAACCGAGCAAATACTGCCCAAATCAATACAAAGCTTTCCAATGGGATTCTAAAACTGATTGAGTTTGCTGTGTATGTCGCAAGCTGCCATTATATGTCAATGCCGGCCTCCAATCACTTGGCAACCAGGCACCACCACCGCCTCTGGTGAAATCCACCATGCTAGGTGATTTCCCGGTCCCAACAAATACTCTACATATGGGGGTTGAAGAAGATGAGAGTGGTGATGCAAATGATGATAACTTGACGGAGGTTGATGCTGGGTCCAACTCAGACGGTGAGGTCGATGATCTTGATCTGAAATTTCCTGAAGAAACTAGTAATTAGTACGATGTAATCAATGGCCCGCATGACTCAGCAGAAGCATCTGCTGCAACCAACCGGAACGCAGCCAATGCAGTGCACGAACTCACAACTAAAGTGAGTTATTTACTAAATACTCAATCTTCACATTTAACAATGTCTGGGAAACTAATACCAGAATTTTTACCGCTCATTAGCTGGACCTTTTAGGGCGTACAATTGGGGGATCAGTGGTCATGTGCGTGCTGTTTGATGCTGTCAGCAAGGCTCTAATTTCTGAAAACCTGCCAAGGCCTATTCCTGGCTACGGTATCCGCTGGGATATAAAGCTTCAGTGTTGGAGCAGACTATACAACACTTGAGAAGTAAGTAAAAACATTCCACTTTAAATCTATCTCAAGCCTGGTTCTGATGTCAGACGCCTGTTTTGCTAGGTCATCAAACATGGAACCTCCATGTTGCGGTCAGACCAGTCGAGCTGGCAAGACTTTCCTGCCTCCCGATGTGAATAGAACCAGAGGCATTTTCAATAAGGTGATGATATCACCTGATTAATTGCACCAAGTAAGAGACCTAATGGATCTTCTCCAGGTCATTCTGGGCCTTATTTAATTCATCATCTCAAGTCTAATACTAACACTATTGTTGGTTGTGTAGGAGTTTGAAAATTTAACGGAGTTTTTTGAACAAGATGGACCAAAAGCCTCACTAATTCTACGCAAGTATGTCAAACTCCAGAAGATGCTTCAAAAGAAGATCAATGCCACTCTACCTTGAGCAGAACCTCTTTTCCCTATGTACTATTCCATGCTGGTGCGAGTCAAATTGTACCTCAAGGAAGCTTTGCAGTCTAACATCATTTTCCTATCCACCGTCTTGCATCCAAGCTTACGCTTGGATCATTTCGAGTTTGCTTTTGGACCTGATTCCCCCGAGACAGCTTTGGCTGAATAGCTCATCAAAGCGGCATACGCCAAACGCAAATCCAAACAGAACGACCATGGATCACTTCACACAAATACAATTAGCAACACAGTAGGACAAAGTAAGAATTTAGGTGAAGACAACAAGGAATTCCGCAAGCACAAAGAACAGAATCGCCAAAATACAGCCAACAAACTTGGATCATATTTAGAGATGGCGGAGAACCCTCATCTTGCTTTGGAATGGTGGAGGGTATGTTTTCCTCCATTTTCTCAGTTACTTTATTCAAAACGTTCTTACTGATGTAATGGTGATCTCTGTTCAGCTAAACACAGGCAAATATCCCATTCTAAGCTCTCTAGCACGTGACTACCTGGCGATCAGCTCCACAGCCTGTCTGGTAGAGAGATCATTCTCATCTTTGGCTGATGTGTGCTCTCAGGATTGAATGGCACTCATGCCACAAACAATTGAGCGCTCGGTTGAAGGGCGCTTGTGGTTGGTGCAAGCATCAAGATGAAGGGAAAGTTTCAAGCGGCAGAGGAGGTAATGGGAGAATGCATTTCAAAGGACAAAGCTGTGCAAGAGGGGAGGGGGGGTTGAACTATTGATATTATGTGTTCTACTCTACTTTGTTATCTTATTTCTGTATTATTTCTCTCTTTCTGTTTCTTGAAATAAAGATTATGTTACTGGGTGAAAGATACGGTTAATATCAGGTACAATACAGCACCGTATCCTGCCTTACTGCTCACAGTATGGTACAGTATTGTATTGTTGGCTCATGTGACAATACCTGTATTGTACCATATTGCCTGGAAAACCAGGTTACGGTGCATCCCATAGGTCAGCATTGCTATTGGTAGGCCCGGTACAGTTCTTGGTATTGTACCGGTGGCCAAATACGATATCAGATACTAAGATTTTAGTATCTTACACACAGATACGGTGCTGGTATTGCCGATACAATACCGGTACTGTGTCTGTGGCGGCCTTGGTTGTACATTATGAAATGGAACAGTATGTGTCAATTGAACTCTCATCTGCCCTGATCTGACAAGCTTTGACATATGTAATTAGCTGAAAACCTCCAATTTTGACCATTTCACCCATTTCCACCTTTTTTACCTCTGATAAGATACCACCAATCAATGAATTCATAAGAATAACTATAAAAATCACTGCAAAAAATCGTGGCAGCATTGGCTCCCTCAATGACATCATTACATATGATTAAATCCCGTAGTACCCTTGTTTACCATCCTTGAATCTCCCTCTTTTTTGAATAAACTAGAGACTATGCAGGCATGCCCACAACTGGGGGACTATCATACAATTGTATCACACATCTTATAGATAACACACCCTAACTCAACCCCACTCTGAACCAATAATCTAGAGTCACTATTCAAACTGTCATGTTGAGCCACATATTATATGAATTTTGACATAAGTAAAATTAGAACACATATATTTTCAATCCTATTTTTGAAGCAGTTTAGGCAGTCAACTGGTTATATGAACATGGTATGCACAAACATGCAAAAATACATCCTTGACATGTACCAAATCTTGGACTGATTCCATCCACAAATCCTCATATTCCAATGATGCCTCCCTGATCAAGGAAGCTCCAAAAAAGGTGGGAATCCAGAAGGGTGTTGCCATTGATCCTACCAAGATCCATTGGGTTGAGTCTCACCAGAACTGTTTGTCTCGTGCAAAACTTCAGTGGCATGCACCCCTCACTTCTTTTCACACTTTGGCATCTACGGATTTGTGTCACATCATTCTGACACAGGTCTGCTTTGTGCACTCAAGACCTCAAAAGCCATTGACATTATTCCAATCCAACCTTTATCTTGTCTGCCTATTTGTCCCAAGATGTCTGATTATACCCTTCAGTATCCTTCCCTGACAGTTTACTTTTCTCTCTCCTCTTGGTTTGCTTCTTTGACTCACCTTCACACTTTTTGCTACCTTCACTGTCTTTTCATCTTGATTTGTAGAGATATAGATACCATAAGGGGTTGTAATTCACAGAGTTGTCTCTTTTCAACAATTTTTAAACCTGTTATTTTGACCAGTTGTTGTTCTTCTTTAAAGTCCAATCCCAAGTGTAAATGGTCTGCTATGTCACCACTTTGGATTATGTGTGATCCTTTTGAAGAACACTGTTAGCCTTTACAATGAATCACATCTCACTTTCAAAGCTTCCCGTCAATTTTCACCTGTTGTGTCTCACTTGTTTTACAGTAAATCAATTTTATATGCATTCATCTTAGCCCAGCTCAACTGCTTCCTTTCCATCACTTGTCAGCCCCGAGCTCAATTACTAGTACCAAAGGGCTGCCTAAATAACTATAAAATAACAAAAAGAATAATTAAAACACATGGCTCAGTTTCAAGAGCCAAGTACATATGTAATGACATATAGTTACATATGAAATTACCTATGTACATACATGTAAATGTAACCAAAAGTTTGCACTAAGTAAGAATGCCTTTCACAAGTGCGCATCACATGAGTAACACAAGAGTTACACATGTGCGTAATCAGATAATAAATAAATAATTAAAATTCATGATTACATATGTCAAATAAGTATGTAATCAAACCAAAAGTTGTACATAAAGGATTTGCAGGGTTTTGAGTATATAAAGAGCTCTCTGAACCACCAGTAAAATCCATCATCATCATTACATACCATCAAATTATCAGTAAACATCATTAATCAGATAAATACAAGTCCTTGTCCTCATTTATTAGACATTGTATATTTCTCTAAATGATCATTGCTTTTGTTATTTGTAGAAGTTCTTTTGAAGACTCTTTATTTTGTCAGGAGGTGATCCTACAAGTATTGCTCAAGTTGTTGAAGGGATTCAACAACTTGAGAAACTTTAAACTCACGGGAGTTCCTCTCAGAGTCTAAAGAACTTCAAAATATCACCAGGCGATATTTCCCTTGCTTAACAACTCTAGAGTAGAGTGTAGTTATCCTTGGCACGACACTGGGTGCCAGTTGTCTATTGTTATCCGGAGAGAAGACTCTTGTCTTGCCTTAATCCCTGGAGTTGTATCCAAAATCCTCTGTTGAGAGGTCATCTAACTGAAGTCAGTGCTGATTTGATCACACTGCTTCTTCTACAACCTTATTTAAAACTTTAAATAAGTTTCTCACACGCATAATCACAGGGGGGAAAATAGAAGCTCGCATAGATGTGAGCAGATAAAGTTTGGAGGTTTCTCCAAGATTGTTTCCAGTTTGTTTCCAATTTTCTTCCAATTTTCCTCCAGTTCTCTTTCAGATCATCATCTGATTAAATTGTCAGCATGGCCTGAGCAGATGATTTAGGCCTTCCTCAGGCTTTATCCCTTAGCCAAGAAGTCTGAGGGAGGGCTAGCTCATCTGCTCAGGTCATGTCGGGCCCTCCAATGCTCAGCCTGCACAGTCAAGTGACCAAATGTGATTGAGCGGTGAGAGACCCAACCAAACGTGTGAAACACAATGGGAACCATCCCTTTGGATAATTGTGATCCCAGGAATGCCACTGAGGACTAGGTGAGCAGCCCCTCAGCTAATGCTCGGTGGCATCCTTTGGATGCTTCTGATCCCAGGAATGCCACTGAGGACTAGCTGAGCAGCCCCTCAGCCAATACTCAGTGACATCCTTTGGATCCTCTTGATCCCAGGAATACCACTGAGGACTAGCTGAGCAGCTGCACTGAACTGAGCATCCCCTCAGCCAATACTGAGTGGAATTCTTTGGATAATTCCAATCCCAGGAATGCCACTTAGGACTAGCTGAGCGGCCCCTCAGCCAATACTCAGTGACATCCTTTGGACCCTTCTGAGGGTGATTCTGAGTATACAGTGATGTGTCAGCTGGGTCCGGAGCACTCATCCATGCTGAAGAAAGGCTCACCCAAGATGAAGATGAGCATGCTTTAGCAAACTCAAGCAATACCTAAGTATTACAGGCTGAGCACGTTGGCACCACCAAAATGGTGAATTGAAAGAATCTGAAGGAAATTGAAACATTTTTGGAGTTATCAGGAAGGTACCCTCTGCTCACATCTATGTGAGCTTTCATTTTTGCCCCTGTGAATAAACCTAGTTTATTGTTCCCAACCTTTTCTCTAGTGACTTACTAGCCTAAAAGATGCTAGTAGCTCACATCACTATTGGTGGGTAATTGGGAGTCATGACTGCCAAGCTTCCCCAAACTGCTCCTGCTGGGTTTGTCCACAAGACTGATATCCTTTTCTGAAATTAAACAATCTTAAAGTAAAGTGTTGGATTCCTCATGAGTGGTAGTTTGAGTTTGCAAATATCTCAGGCCCTATTTACAAGTTATTCTTTGCTGTGAAGCATTATGGCTTGAGGTTGATCAGTGACATGGTAGCTCATGGTCCAAGGGGAGAACAATTGAGGAGTGGTGTCCAGGATGATTAGAAGTGGATAATGCACAGGTTATGATAACTATAGTGGTATGTAGCATCATGTTTCTTTGTAGTCACTTTAAAATGTATGGAATGTGTTTTGGCTTGAATGTTAAACCTTGTCAACTTCAAATTCCTCAACTCAAGGGGTGCTCAATCAACATCAATAATTTACTGGTATCAGATCTCAATCTATCACTTCAGACTCAGCTGATGTATCCCATTTGACTGAGGGTGATAGTTGTATTGGT
Source organism: Melampsora larici-populina 98AG31 (assembly GCF_000204055.1). Taxonomy (NCBI): domain Eukaryota; kingdom Fungi; phylum Basidiomycota; class Pucciniomycetes; order Pucciniales; family Melampsoraceae; genus Melampsora; species Melampsora laricis-populina. Next base: position 272,000 of record NW_006768820.1, read on the forward strand.
CTTGATCATGTTAAATCCATTTGGAATCCATGAATATCTTCAAATCCAAAACTATGCTCCTATCCCATTTGCTTTGGTAATTGATTTATTCCCAACTTGTACATGCCATATGATTGATATGGGGTTACTTGCAAAAAAAATCAGAAGCAAAACTTGGCAATGAAATAATAAAAGGGAGCATAAAGATTCAAGGATTGAAGTGACATGGGATAATGAGGTACCAAAAACCGGATAGTTGATTGATTGAAGAGCTGCAGGGATGCAATAAGACCAAAATAATGACAAGTAATGCACCTTTTTATAGCCTGGCTCTGTACTCATAGGCAAGGTAAACATTGACACAGGACTTATTTGAAAAGCATGTTACTCTCAAAAGCAAAGAGATGTAAGAGCACCATGAAAAATTACACCAAAATTGCCAAAGGGTAGAAAGCAAACATGAAGTGTGACTCCTGAGTAGGGTGAAACTTAAAGGATCAAAACAGAAAGCACCAAAACATGATTGGCTTAACATTTGAATCCAAAGTGAAAGTAAAGACCAGTACTTGCTTGATGAACCCTGTAATTGAGTGATAGACACATTTGGTGCACTAAATTCACCTATCTGCAATGTTGCCATTATTCAAAAGCTCAATTGCAGCAGAAATTAAGCTTTCTTGGACAAGAAGCTGTAAAGGCCAAAAAAAGAACCACAACATGATTTGGAGGGCACTAACATTGCTTGACCCGGTGTATCCGGCCAACAGAGAAGATAGGAGACCAGAACTCATGCAAGTGGTCCATTTTTTGGATATTTACATGAGCTGGAAGTTGACATATCAAATGGAAGTAAAAATTTGAGAGTACTGTGATTTAAACCAACAATGTAATTGATACAAAATAGGTAGATGGTAGTCAAGACCGTTTTGTGCTGATTTATTCAAGGTTGGATTGTGATTTCCTACTTTAAGCATGGTGATATGGACCTTTGATATCCTACACGGCTTCATGAAAGATTCATGAAATATTCAGAAAGATTTCAAAATGACTTCAACATTATATCATGTGGGGCCATTTGCCTGGCAGACCACCAAAATTCTGATGTCATCATATGACATCATAAATCTGTACACACCTGCTCCTGTATTCACAGATCAAGAAAATATAGTCTATCAAACTTTATCATGTAAATTGACTGAGTTATTGAGGTTTGAAAAAAAATCACGGATAAAAAATACTATTTTTGTACTGTACATAGGAGTGGGATCTTGGATATCTTACATCTTTATCAATATACATATAAAATGAATTTTATATTCCACTGTACAATAGGGGTTCTCAAAGTTGGCCCGGTTTCAAGAAAACCCAGTTGACCCGGTTGCTTTTTGGCAGTAACCTTGTGTATTGAGTTGACATTTTTTGACAGATCACAGCCAAAAAGTCAACTGGGTCAACCGGTGTAGAACTCCTACGCAGTGTAGCGTAGGCTGAGCCGGAGAGGGGATGAAGTACCGGCGGAGAGAATGGGAGTACAACAGTTGCAGTTAAGCTGCCCTCAACCTATAATAATCTCTAAGTTCAGAAGCAGAGGGATACAATTCAAAAAGAACCTTCCTGCTACACACAACCAACACCTGTAACAACTTCAATTCACCCCTTCCACTGATAAAATCAGTACCGAACCTGGTCCGAAAGAGCTCCGAGAAGTCTAAAGACTGTACAGAGTGGTCACCAAGGCCCTTAAACACTATTGTGAATAAGCTAGGGCTATAGAATGGATAAACAAAGTCATACAAATATTTGATAATGTTTCGCAGTCAAATTTAATTTTTAAAGGCTTCTTCAAAACTAATTCTTTGGATTAAAAAAATAAAATAAAATAATTTTAAAATAATTGATGGTGAGTAGATGCTGCTTAAACTTCTATTAGACTAGTTGAACTCTAAAAAAAATAATCTGATGACTTTCTACTAAAAAAAACTATTCAAATAACTCTAAAACTTGACGAAATGACAAAATCACACACTACTGTAACAAATTTCACAGATAGACCTTTCACACGCAAAGATTTCACACTACAGAACGCGTAATCACTCAGAATTAAATAAAAATAACACTACTACCCTTATAAGGGTTTACCACTGAAAAAAACTCGATAACTCTTTTTAAAATAACACTAACAAAAAAACTCTAACAACTAACACTCGATAATGGACCCACGAACTAACAGACACGAACAGACGGACAGACCCCCTCTTTATACCCTTCAACTTCAATCTCAACCTCGTTCAAATTTAATCAATGACATCATTTAATCTCGGATTTCCTTTAATTTCGATCTCGGGTTTCCATTCTTAATGTAAGTTGTTTCTTGCTTCTCTCTCTTTAGTTTCTTTTTGCTTCCTTTTGATTCACATCATACACTAATTAACGATTTATCTTATTTCTTCTTTTTAGTTTGTTTCCTTTCATCGATTTAGATCGATCTCTGGCTTTCTAGATTGATCGATTCAATTTCTAAGTTCAAATTTGTAAGTTCTTCTTTTTTTTTATCATTCTTCTTTCTTTTAGGTTAATCTATCTATGAACTAATCAATCAATTGTTGTTCTTCTATCCTCATTTCAATTCTAAATTTCTGTGCTTTATCTTTTAGATCGATCAATTGTTTCATTTCTGAGTTTAAATTAGTAAGTTCTTTTCTATTTTCTTCTTTTAGTTTATTTTATAAACTAATTGTTCATTCATCTTCTTACATCCTTTTAGGTTGATTCTAGATTTGTTCTTTTAGCTTTCCAGATTGATCAATTTCGATTTTGAGGTTCAATATGTAAGTTCTTAATTTTCTTTCTTCTTCTAGTTTGATTATTCTATGTACTAACTAATCAATTCATCTCTCTTTGTTTTCATCTTGCTATCAACTAACTAATCAATTTCATGTTAATTCTAAATTAGATTTCAGCTCTTGATTGAATCTTTTGTTCAATAGTTTTTTTCTTCTTCTTTTTTCTTGGTGACTTTGTTTAAACCAGATCAATTAACTTTATTTAATACTATATCTTGTGTTGCAATTTTATTTGATTAATTTATTGAATTCATTCTAAATGTTCTATACTCTTTGATATGATTTTAAATTGTTTATTTTGTAATATGTCTCCTGAGTTGAATAAACTAAAAAAGTGATGACTAGAATGAAAAAAAAGAAATCAATAATTCATTTGTTTTTATTAAATGTTGATCCTGAATTGAATAGAATAAAAAGTTATGAATAATAAAGTTAAATTGTAGAATTTGTAATTTGAATGTAATTGACTAAAAAATATTGAAGCTTTATGTTTGAAAAAGAATAAAAATATATTTGAAATGATTTTAAAAAAAGTATGAGTGTTAAGAGAATGATCTTAAAAACCTTGCAGGGTATTTTGATAAAATATTGAAACTGAGTTTGAAAGAAAAAATTCTAAAAAAAATAAACTATTTGTTTTGAAGAAATTGATCAAACTATGATTTGAAAAAATGAGATGTGTAAGAATTGAGAAGTAGATAACTTTTGATTTCCACACCGGGTTTTTACAAACCGGGCCTACTTTGAGAACCCCTAATACACTCTTCTACATTTTTTATTTTTGAAGCCTTTGTCCAAAAGGCATATTTCCATATGTGATTGTGAATTCTACATGGGCAGTCCAATATTTCCTTGACTTGTTGATCCTAGGAAGGATATGAATAAATTGATGGAAGAAACTTTTGGAAGTTATTATTTACATTCATATCAGTCTATTTGTGCCTAATTTGTGCCCTACATTTCATCACAATCTGCTGCAAGGTCAAAGAACTTCAGAAAATCCAAACTCTGTAAATAATTCACAATTACATATAAAAATACTACCCATAGACACAGGCTGTAGGAAACAGCAATGTGGAGAAACATAGTGCGGAAAATATTATCAAATTTAATGTATACTAGGGCATAGGCAGCCCAGCCAGCCTGCTGAACGTGACTGAGCATAGGCCAGACTGAATACTTTATGTTGAAACTCAACATTGCCTTCTGAAATGTGTGGCTCCACTGAAGTCTGCATTTGATTAATCTAAAGTGTGGATAATTGAATTTTTTATAAAGACTCAGTAGTCCATTGTAAGAAAAAACACATAAGAAGTTGTAGTACTACATCACACCTAGTCAGTTTAGTTAGTGCAATATGTAAAATCAGAAAGAGTGAAAAATATATTGATGAAGTACAACACAATAGTGAAAGAAAGAATAAGCTTCTGTACAACCTAATTGATCATTTGTTTTGACAGTCATTAATCACAGGTATATTCTTATGAAGCTATTCAAATTTACAAAAGTCTAGCCTTCAAGTTCCTTCTTAAAAGAGCTCTGGCTCACCCAAATCTCAATTTCCTTCAAAGGTATCTAGTGGCTAAACTCGTCTTCATATAGCATTCAATCTTACAGAGACAGAATATTATTCAAGAGCAGCCACCATTCAAGGACCATGCGTGAGTGAAATATTACAATACCTTGATTGATTCAAGGTCCCAATTGATTCAAGGTTCCATCTGAAATGGAAGATTCTCTATGTGGATGGTAAATATGAAAGTGGCTTCAGTCCTCCAGTGAAAAGAAGATGACAGTGCCTTTATCATATGAATACTTGTGAACTGCATCATTTGATAGAAGCAGGGAAATATAGTTGTATTTGGAAAGTCATAACATTACCTTATTGCATGATGGCTGTGGAGCACATGCACTATCTGTAAAGTTACAAAAGCTACAGTGCTGCTAATGCAAACAGGTGTGAACTTTGGTCAATTTAATGAATTTTTTAATTAATTTACACCCCTTTGCAGAATCAATGAGTTTGGAAAAGGAGAAAACACTTGAGTTTTCAAAAAAAAACCTGTGAGTTTGTGAAAAAAACTCATCAAGTTTTTCAAAAACTGAGCAAGCTCTTTCTTTATGTTTATTCTCTCAAGTTGATTGAACAATCAAATTTGATCCCTCATCTCATTGCACACATCAGCTTTGGTAACCCAGTGCATTTCTCTCAAATCGGATTGAGTTTACTGACAATAATTCAACTCAAACTGTGCATTGTTCAGTGGCATCAAATGCATCCATGTCCTTCAACTCAAAGCTTGGGAGGTCTGACGCGTAAGGAATTCTTACACGAGCTAGGTTAGTAGCGCAGGTGCTGCACTTGCTTTTGAGAAGTCAAAAGTGAGGGCAGCTGCTTTGGGTGGAACCTAGCGCCTCTCCTTGGGGAAAGAGATTTCTTACAAATCCTTCAAGACTCAACCAAGAAGGGCTGCGTACAAGGGAAAGGGAAAAGAGCCCCTTCAAACCAAGGGTGGGAGGGTATGCAAAAAGCAGTGGGTTCAAAAAATGGGATTTTCCCGTGTGGAAAGACTTGTCAAAGAGTCCTAGATTGTGGGAACAAGACAGGCGGAACTGCAAGAGAATGGGACAAAGTTCCTTGACCTCAAAGAGAGACAGGGAGACAATCTGGAGAGACACCATCTCAATTGTGCCTGGTCAGTCGAATCAGGGCTGTGCTGACAGAGCTACTTGGCAGGGAACTGTCAAGTAGGGCGTTGAGACTTTCACGTTCTCTGAACTCAGAACAGGGGAGCTTTCCATGGTGTGACATGGACTAGGGTGATTCCTAGTCCCGTTGTCACCACCCCACAATCAAATCAATTTTTTGATATTCCGTTGGATTGATGTATGTAGCAAAGAACTTTGTTTGACCTTGTGTGAAGAGGTCAAAAAAAACAAGTCTGATGGTATAAATTGAATTCTGTGCTAATTCAAAAGGGGAGAGCCAACAATTTTATTCAAATAATTTGAATGAATTTGTCAAAAATTAGATACTTGAGAAGAGGATAGCCATGCAACATGATGATTGATATCAAAATGAGCCACACTAATGCTTGAGCTCAAAGCAAGAGGAATCAAGTTTGGTCATGATTGTCATATTGATTGGTTCAACCAACTTCTTGCCCAGTTTTTGAAAAGATTGAGGATTTTTTTTTTGAATACTCCAGGGGGTTTTTCTCCAAAGTCATCAATTATGCAAAGGGCTGTAGAGTTTGTTACCGTGCGTGGCCAAGTTAACAACCGCAAACAAGTGCGGATGCTCTAAAAAGCATCAATATTCAGGATTTTTTCTATGCATTATCATGGGTTATGCAGCTGCACAGATATGCATTTGCGCGGGTTTGACTGTATATGGCTATGCATTCAGAGAGAGTTGACTGTATGCTGAGGAATTGGACTCTGCTGGGCAGAACTCCAATGGGCTTTTCTCGTTACACTCGGCACCACCAACATATTTACCTCGGATTACAAAATCCGAGGTATCCTCGGATGCAAAACCTCGGACAGAAGCTTCCCGAGGTTTTGATCCGAGGTAATTCTCAGGGCAAAAAAATACCTCGGGCAAATACCTTGGACAAGGTTTGTCCGAGGATTTGCCTCCGATGATGCCTCGGATTTCTCAACCCGAGGCATCTATGCTGGCAGTGCGCGGACCATGGCCCGTTGCATAGATAGCCTCGGTGAGCAGATTTCGGGTTAATTAAGACTTCACCCGACTGAAGCGATCTTGAGATTGACCCGATCGTCTCATCTTGAAATCTCAACACTTCGCAGACCTATTTCACGCATTCTCCTCTTATTATTGTGAGTTTCATGGCTAGATCCCCATTTTCAGTCAAAGAATCATCACAGGGCATCAGCCTGAACACGTTCGACACCAATTCATCTGCTTCATCCTCTTCATGCTCCAGATCTTCAACATTACAAGTTCAACCAGACGATCAATCTCGTGCGGGCAGTGATCTGATGGGATACACTTCAACCCGTCGTCGTTCTGGCTCGGTGGCAGGTCGTGTTCCTGGTCCTTCGGAGCCACGCGGTCGTGCCATTACTTCAAAAGGAAAACTAAAGGCTCGATCTTCGAACAAAAATGACGAGGGAGATTTGTTGAATTTTCCAGGACCCTCCCCCCGGCCCTTGCACTCAACTCGGAGCAGCGACGAATATCCGGATTGGCGAGATCATCATGACACGGAGGAAGAAAGCGCTGGACTACTTCCCCATAACGAAAGCGTTCCCAAAACCGCCAAGAAGAGCCGGGGCCCAGAGGATTGTGCAAAGCGGCGCACTCACGACAAGACGAATTGGATAGAGGCGATCTCGAACGCTGTTAGAGGTTGTAGTCCTGGCGAATCTAGGACAATTCCAATGAATCCGCCCGGTGAGCTCACTCAATATGCAGATTGGATCCATTTCTACTGGAGCTGACTGGTTGTTACTTCTTGATATCGAAATGCCTTAGAGGCCTTCAAGTCGAGATTTCCTCCGAACATTGTCAGAAACCAAAAGTACAACTTCATCACATTCGTGCCATTGGTGCTATATGAACAATTCAAATTTTTCTTCAACTTGTATTTTCTCGCTGTGGCTATGTCCCAATTTGTACCATCATTGAAGATAGGACTACTTATGACCTACGTTGCACCGCTCGCCTTTGTTCTCGTAATCACCACTGGGAAGGAAGCGTATGATGACTATCTGAGATATCAAAGAGACTCAATCGCGAATTCCACACGCTACCAAATTCTCGACTGGTCCTCTCGATCGGCTGTATCATCATCTTCTGCAAACTCGCATCATGCTACTACTCTCAACAATCCCGGGGGTGTCAATCCGGCTGCCACATTCTTACCCATCCGCACAATCCCTTCATCTAGCATTCGCGTTGGTGACATAGTGTTGCTTGACAAAAACATGCGTGTACCAGCCGATTTAGTACTTCTTCGCACATCCGATTCTGACTCAGGTTCATGTTTCATCCGCACTGACCAACTGGATGGAGAAACAGATTGGAAGTTGAAAGTGGCCCTCGAACTCACTCAGAATCTACCGAACGGAGACGCCGACTTGTTACAATTGGATGGCGAATACGACAAAGACAGTTTTCTATCAGATAACATTCACAATCGACCTTCTGGTCTTGGTAAGAAGATCGAAATCTTTGCCGATAAACCGAATATGGACATACACACTTTTGTCGGTACCTTGATTGTTCACGACATCACTCAAGATGCGGGAAGTGACGCTTCCCCAAACTCAAAAGATGCCACCCTAGGAGACAACCTGGACCCTGTACGTGATTCAATAGATGATATCGAAATCAACTCTTTGAACGAAATTCTACCGGCTCTTCATTCATCCCCTCCACAAATCACCACTACTAAGTTTCCTATCACCTGTGAGAACATCTTATGGGCAGATACTGTCCTGGCTGCTGGACAAGCCATCGGAATGGTCATCTACACCGGTACCGAAACAAGGGCCGTGATGAACACTTCATACCCCAAAACAAAAACAAGCCTTTTGGATCTCGAGATCAATCAGCTGGCCAAGATCTTGTGCGTGGTGACCTTATCTCTATCGATAGCCTTGGTAGCTTTCAACGGGTTCCGTGGCCCATGGTGGGTATACGTCACCAGATTCTTGATCCTATTCAGCTCAATCATACCTATTTCGTAAGTCGTGTTCACGCTGGGTCGTGTCATAATTCAAATTGATCATCTTTGACTCGCAATATCACCAGACTGCGGGTGAATTTGGATATGGGCAAAACTGTTTATGCTCATCAAATTGAATCTGATGCGGAGATACCGGGTACAATAGTACGGACTAGTACCCTTCCTGAGGAGCTAGGTCGAATTGAATATCTCCTATCCGACAAAACTGGCACATTGACCCAGAACGGTACGGCTTCTCTCAGTTCGGCCGCGATTGTTTGTTTGCTTCAACTCGTTGACGCATAAATGTTGACTCTGACGGTTGACATGTGTGACATTACATCTACCTTTTGATGATCAACAAAATATGACCACTGCCGTCTATCTACGGACACAGAAATGGAATTGAAGAAGTTACATATGGGGACTATGGCCTACGCTCTTGATACAATGGACGAAGTTGCTCTTCAGTTGGCCACTGCCTTTGGGGCTGATCCTGCGATGGTCACTACGCAATCCGGTGGAGGCTCGCTACCTACTGGCGCTAGTTTGGCTTTAAGAGGCAGACGTGATATGACGTCAAGAGTGAGGGACGTTATCCTTGGATTAGCTCTCTGCCATAACGTGAGCTATCAACTTCTCCAAAATCTCAGTTTGCACTATGAAATTTTCTTGGCAAACCTGCTCATATATCGGGGGCGCTTGATCTCATAAGGTCACGCCTGTCACCAACGACGACGGATCAGTAACATATCAAGCCTCTTCGCCAGACGAAGTTGCAATTGTTTCTTACACCGAGTCCGTCGGATTAAAGTTGATCACCAGAGATCGTACTAAAATGACGCTGCAAACCACCGCAGGATCAGTTTTCAAATATGACATTCTAGACATATTTCCTTTTACATCAGAGTCGAAACGGATGGGAATTATCATCAAGGACATGCACTCAAATGAAATTGTCTTTTATCAAAAGGGTGCAGATACAATCATGTCAAAAATTGTGCAGTCTAATGATTGGCTTGAGGAAGAATGTGATAATATGTCTCGGGAAGGACTGCGGACGTTGGTAATGGCTAAGAAGAGGCTGTCCCTTGAGAAGTATCAAAAGTTTGCTCAAAGGTATTTAAACGCACGTGTAAATACTTCGGAAGGTCGAAATGAACTTATTAACCAGGTTGTCAGCGAAGAATTAGAACATGATCTTGAATTACTTGGGGTGACTGGAGTCGAAGACAAGCTCCAAGACGATGTGAAGGGAACTTTGGAACTACTTCGCAATGCCGGTCTTAAGATATGGATGTTGACGGGTGATAAAATCGAGACGGCCACATGCATCGCGATCTCGAGTAAACTTGTCTCGAGAGGACAATATATCCACCAGGTTTCCAAACGTATGCAGTGACTCCACTACAATGTGTCCCATGAGGCATGGTACTGATTTTTCCCCAAAATGACCGAGATGTGTAGTCCAATCACCTGATCTCGTGAAACGAGAGTTGGAATTTCTTCAACAAAAGCAAGATTGCTGTCTCGTGATCGATGGTGAATCCCTGCAAACCTCGTTAACCTACTTTCAGAACGAGTTCATTGAGGTGGCGACAAAGCTTCCTGTTGTTGTAGCATGTCGTTGCTCTCCCACGCAGAAAGCAGATATTGCGAAATTAATTCGGTCACGCACTAGGAAACGAGTGTGCTGTATCGGCGATGGTGGTAACGACGTTAGTATGATTCAAGCTGCAGACGTTGGAATTGGAATCGTTGGCAAGGAAGGGAAACAAGCATCGCTAGCTGCAGATTTTTCAATCAATCAGTTTAGTTACCTAACCAAGTTATTGGTTTGGCACGGTCGCAACTCTTACAAGCGGTCTGCCAAATTGGCGCAATTCGTGATTCATCGGTGATTTTGAGTTCCTCTTCTGTCGGTTTAATCCTCTGGTCGCTGATGAGTGATCACCTTTTCATTTTCGACCAAAGTGGTCTGATCATATCTGTGATTCAAGCCGTTTTCTCTTCAGTTCTGTACTTTGCCCCAGTTGCTATCTACCAAGGCTGGCTCATGATGGTCAGTATCAGTTCGTAATAGTACTTTACCGAGTCCGAAGTCTCAATGTGATCCTTCCATATCGCATAGGGGTACGCAACGTGCTACACCATGGCACCTGTCTTTTCCTTAGTACTTGATCGAGACGTGAATGAAGATGTGGCGTTACTGTATCCAGAATTGTACAAGGAACTCACTAAGGTGAATTATCTGATCTTTTGCACCTGGATTTTACTGACACTTGATGTACATTGAGCCTGTAGGGTCGCTCGCTGTCGTACAAAAGTTTCTTTACGTATTTCATGTCAGCGGTTTTTCAAGGAGGAGCAATTATGATCCTAAGTTTGGTGATGTTTGAAAATGAGTTCATCAATATCGTTGCCATCTCCTTTACGTCATTGATTTTGACCGAGCTCTTGATGGTCGCTTTGGAAATCACGACCTGGTCAGTTTTGCTCTACGTACCTTCACTCAAATCCTGCTTATCTTTCCTTGGAACAGGCACCGCTATATGATCGTTGCGGAAGTTACCACTTTGCTATTGTATCTCATCAGTATGGCGTTCTTACCGGAATACTTTAGTTCGTCCATATTTGAGTCACTCTCCTAGATGGGACCTGTAAACTAGTGTTTGTTTCTGATGTGACTGTTTTACAATATCCCAGACCTGTCATTCGTATTAACGGTTTCATTCCTTTGGAGAGTTTCGCTGATCACAGCTGTTAGCTCGGTTCCGCTTTACATTGCTAAAGCTCTTCGTAGTTATTTCGCACCAGCTTCATATGCCAAGTAAGTCAATTCAATCAAGATTTTCTCTGTTGAGGAAGAATTCTAGGAGTAAATGTGCTCTGACCATCGCTGGTCACTTTTAGACTACGGCATTACTGATGCCACATCACCCTGGCAAGCGGAGCATCTCATACAATATCTTGGTAGTGTTCTTGGGGAACTGCTGAGCTACCAGCATTGGTTATGTATCAAATATTTTGGCTTTCTACCTTTCAGCCACATTATTATAGCAATGTAAAATAAATCCTATCAAATATGGTGATACACCTTGTCGAAGAACTATTTGAACCGCCTCACGTTGAATTTTTACCAAAATAATGTAATGGCCAGATGGTGAAAAGTAGGGATAGAAACACTTGACATTGTCACCCTAATCTCACCCTCACCTGGCAAAAGATTAATATATGCTTTGCGTCCAAGTATGTGTAATGAGGCTTGTACGTGTAAAGCTGTCATCTGTGATTTATAGTGATACAGCCTCCAGCCTCTGGTTGAACAGAGCTGGCCACAAAGGCTCAGGGCTGTGGCATAGCCCTAACTTGTGCTAAGTTGGGGCTTTCCCAAAGCCTCAAACTTAACCAAGTGCATTGCCATTGGCCTGAAAAATTGGCTGTATTGCTTGAAAATTCACTATCTTGTTTTACTTTTTTCTCTGCTAGATAAACCCAGCTCAATGCAAAGGAAAAGCGGAATGGCACTTGACCATGACATACGCTCATAAGGGATTCTCAGAATCCTGATAAGAATCAAACAGGGAACAAAACAACAAATCTCAGTCTAAATGATCGATAGCAACACTGAAGATGTATGGAGATGAGGTGTCAAGTGTCATGTAATAAAACAGAAAGCTTGAAAGAAAAAAAGGAGAAAGTTTGCAAAGATGACAAACAAAAGTATATAAAGACAGACACATGGTTTAGGTTAGGTTTAGATGTTGCAAGTAAAAATATGAGAATATTCATTACATGTGTAACATAAAAGAGTTAAGTATGTGAACAGCATAGTAATAAAACAGCATAAGAAATGTATCAGGTGAATATACTCCAAAAGCTCAAGCTCCAACCACCTCCATAGCTGACCAGGAACTCCTGATTCTGGGTGATCTATGATTGGACTTGCTCACCTCTTTCTGAGTAAGGAAATGTTTCAAAGCCTTTATTTCTCAGAAATTGGTGAGAAACTCCCATCTTGGATCACTCAAAAGTCAGATAGATACAGGATTGCTGGAAGCACTAGCACTTGTAACAGGCTTTGCACAATGACCTTTTTCTTCTCATTGTGGAATGTTTACTTAGCCACAAAAAAAAGAATGCGATGCAGTGTTTTTGAGCTCAACAAAGCCAACTTCTCAAGCCAAATTTATGGATTATGGGGAAAGTCCCTTGCTCAAGCCTTGGTTCTTTGGTGAGGGACTTAGTCAAGCTTGGTAAAGCCTGATCAACAACAAACTTCATTTGATGACAAGTCATCTCCTATGTATGATCATCTGTGGCACCAAAGGTTGTGAGATTTGGTAGAGGCAAACTTCACCACACCACCCATCTATTTGGTATTGATCAACAATGTTACAAAAATAAATTTGAAACATCCTGCTTCTTTGGAAAAAGTTGTTCAATTCACTTTTCTGATAAGTTGATGGAAAAGATAGTTTTACTTGAGACAAAAGTGGTGATATAGGATCCCAGATAGCTGCTAGTAAATGTATCAACAAAGAAGGTATGTTTTCACTTTGATTCTTTTTCATGTAAACAATGACATAGGTACTTTTTGTGTGCATTTCCTTTGTATAATACCTATCAGCCCTGAGTACTAAACCATAGTACCAAAGGCTGACACATAATCATAAGAAAAGTTTCAAAAACAAAAATTTCAACTCAGTTTCAAGAGTCAAATTAAAAAATGAATTAATATATGTAACATGTGTAGAACTTATGTAAAAGAATATGTACATAAACAGCTTGTATATTTCCTTACATACATTTCACAACTGGAACATGTACAGTTGACTCTCTGTAAAAGCATAGCTGTATAAGGGCATAATTTGCTTAAGGCATAGATTTTTTTGCCACCATTTTTGGCGGCGGCCAAAATTGAGGTTAAAGGCATAAAATCCTCCAACCTCTTAAGGCATAAAATTATGTGCTGAACCCAGGATACTTGAAGGCATAGTTGCCACATAGGTTTTGGTTTGCAGTCAAGATGTAAAGAGGATATTCCACCTCAAAAGCCGTCTCTGACCCACAATTCCAACAATTCAAAGTTTCAAGCCACATCAGCCTTTATCAAACCCAAAATGAATCACGATGCAGATCAAGAGTTTGGTCTTGACTGGGTTTCCTACATCTACAACAATCCACCACATGTAACATGTCTTGGGAACATTGTCTACCTGGCAAATTCATCTCTTCCTCCTTTGAAGATAACACTGGATATGCCTAGCAAAGAGATTTTACTCCATCATCTCAAGCGTGGCTTGCAGCACCTAAAAGAGGAAAACTCAGAGAGGTCTGAAGAGCTTTATGCACGCCAAGCGCGTGGTGAAATGCTCTCACCAGACAACACCAACTGGCTTGACTTTTCAGGAAATCTAGTTTCTGAGCAACTTGTTGTCAATAACCTTACAACTTTAGCTTAAAACTCTCCTACACGTCTCTCTCAAGATGAGTTTCAAGCTATCTTTGCACTTAATCAAGGCTACAATACCTACACACTCAAAAAACAAGCTGAAAAAAAAGAAAAAAAAGAAACAACCCTACAATATCCTCAGAAAGACTCCAGGACCTCCTCAAAAGCATCTTTGAAGCCTTCAAAAAATTCTAGTGGAAAGAAAACTGTCAGGAAATACAATGAAAAGAAACCTACGTCATCATCTGAATCTTACTGTGCTGCAACATATGCCACCAAACTCGCAGTTATTGATTGGCACCGTGCACATGATTCTGTTCAGAAAATCACCCTCAAGCATTTTGCTGAAGTCCAACCCGAGCTTGGCCTCAAGCAGCCACTACTCAGTAAGTGGCTTTCAAGCACAGAAAAAATTCACAGAAAAGCACCAATCAGTGCTCACAAAACTCAAAGAGTCCAAAAGGTGAATCATCCCAATATTGAGGAAATGCTTGGATGATGACAGGGGAAGCATTAGGAGCTGGGGTCAATATAACTGGTGATGAGTTACGAGCTAAGTGGGAAGACTTTGCTTGCTTGAAAGGTATTCCAAGCAATGAGTGGCTTTCCTTGAGTAGTGGTTGGTTGAGACACTTCAAGAACCGTCACAACTTACACCTTTTTGAAAAGATGGTGAAGCTGGTCCAGTTGACAAAGCTACTGTTGAAGAGGAAGTTGAGTGAGTTTGAGCAATAACTGATCAATTCAAGCCATGTGATATCTACAACATGGATGAAACTGGCCTCTTTTATGTGTAAGTCACATCCATCACTGTTTTGTTTTTGAATCTTTCTCATCTATCATGTTATTACTCAATAGGATGCCCCCCGATTGCGGTCTAGCAAAGGACGCTGAAAAGGGTGTCAAAGGTGTCAAAGCTCACTTGAAAATTGCTGTTACAACTAACGCCAATGGCTCTGATTGATGTCCACTTCTCTTCATTGGAAAGCATCAACACCCTCAACCATTCAAAAGACAGGGTGGACATGAGGCACATAACATTGAAAACTACTGGAACAAGAGTTCTTTGATGAACACTACCATCTTTAATGCACACAGGAAACAAGAGACAATTTTCCCGCGGGAAGACCGATTACACATAATGTAGTTTCTGAGCCATAATGTACAAATAACACAGATATAACACCAAAATAATACATTTTGGCTCATTAACTGAGTCAGATACAATTGGTTTTCCTGCGGGAAAATTGTCCCTTGTTTCCTGTGGCATGGATCTCAAAATGGGATGTTTGGCTTGGAGAACAGAAACAAAAAATACTGTTGCTTGTGGACAACTTTACCAGGCACACAGTACCAGAGGGATTTCTCAAGAACATCTGCCTTGAAAAATTTTGACCAAACCTTACCTCTCGAGTTCAGCCATGTGATGCTGGGATCATCCGCGCTCTGAAGGCCCACCATCAAGCAAGATTTATGCATTGTTCAATCCATCTCTTTGCCGGGGTAAAACACAGATTGGATCCTTACAATATCAACATCCTCTCAGCTATGCGTATGGTCGAGCAAGCTTGGTACTCAGCCTCTGCAGCAACGATCGAGAGCTGCTGGGATCATACTCATGTTGTCAAGTTTGACAATGTTTTGATTTTGTGCGTGTGACTTCCTTCTGTTAAACTAACCACATCTTTGAGATTTCAGAGCTTCAGAAAAACCCAAGGAAGAGATTGATGTTGGCCTTCAAACTCTTCAAGACATCAGAGCTCTGGCAGCATCTCAACAGATTTCAATTGAACATCTACTCAACCCAGCCAATGAGACACCAACCAATAAGACGGTGACTTTGGTTGAAAAGATTCTTGAAGAGCGACTTGAAGCTGAGGAACTCACCATGGAAACTGATTCAGACAGTGAAACTCCTCCTGAGCCTGCTCCAATGCCTAACAAGGCTATGAAAGCAGTATCAGTTTCACTCCGTTTGATAGAGGCGGATACATGTGCTGAGCTTGAAGTGTTGGATCATCCTTTACAAAAGTTACAACAATTGATTGGAAACAATCTTTTCCACTCTTTCCAAAAACAAACTACCATGACCAACTTTCTCAAGCCAATCTCAAATTCTACTAATGATGATATTTCTCCTTCAAGCAGTGATTGATTACAAGTCATAAAACAAGAACTACATTGCCTTATTCTACAGATTTTTGTGATAAAGTCATTATGAAATCTTTTTTTATCTCATACTGAGTCCGTTCAGCAGTACATTAGTCATTTTTGTGTCTTCAAATGGCTTGACACGTATATGCATATTTTTATGCCTTTAGAGGGAAATTACGCCTGAGGACATAAACCTCTAAAGGCATAAAAAATACCGCCTCCAAACTCTATGCCTTTAGAGGGAGTCAACTGTATGTAACAAAGTAGAAATCTTCATAACTTATATGTAATAAAACCTAACCTTGCAACTACAATTTGTGCATATAGGATTTTCAAACTTCAGATTATAAAAATTCTGAATATGCAAACTTTGTAATCATCATCACATTACAATTTAACAATTCTATTTACCTAATAAATCCTCATCACCAACTAGATTACAACCTTTCAGTAAAGTTCACTTTACTATCTTGTCTGTGATTTTGTTACATTGTTCTTGTGGTTCTCAATTCCCTCCATTATTGTTACTGCTCTTGAACACAGTATTTTCATAGTTGTTGATTATCATTTGTGGAATCTAGCTATTCACACTGCAAAAATAATGTAAATCTACAATGTGACAAATGATTGAATTTAATGTACAAAATGATTCATAATGCAGAATTCATGCAGACTTATGTTGAAGTTTTCATATCATTCTGTAAACATTTCACACAATTGACACTTAACTTTATTTTTAATATTTCAATCTTGTTTTTAATCATCTGTACATATGTAATGCTTACATGTTTGTTTAGGTTTCACACTGTTGTTAACCTATGTATTGGTTTCAGAATATTCATGAAATACCTTGAAGAGCAGCAATCTGAAGTCTCCCTTCTTCATCCAAGATATTCTTCTAACTTCTTGGGTGGAAGGTAAGTTAACTTCTGATCATGGGATTTGATATAGTTCTAGACACTGTGAACATCATTCAACTTCCCCACATTGGAAGAGGAAAATGATTAATAGTACAGTTTGTCATAAAAAGATCCAATACCGCTCACCTGAGCCTCAACACCCACACTACATATGTGCAGTACACTAAGTAAATAGTTTTCTATCATGTACATACAGGTCTGCTCAGTTTTTTGCCCATCAGAATATATAAATCACATGTTATACCACATGTAACTTTTTTGACTTGGAAAAAATTGTCCCAAGAATTCACTACATATAATTCTGTAGCTGCTCAGGCAATATTTTTGAAGCTATCTCTTAGTAACAGAAAGGGTATTACATGCAGTTGAGTTGATGAGATTACACCAAAACATTGAGTCAGTGTATGTAGTCTATCTTTTGAATGCTTTTGTCAATCTGAAAAAAGCTACAGCATGTATTACATATGAATAACTCATCCTGCTGAGCAGATAACTGAGCAGAACTGTATGTACATGATAAACACCAATTCACTGAGCCTGCTACACATATGTAGTGTGGGTGTTATGGATCAGGTGTGGAGTGATAGATCATTTTATGACAAATGATACTCCCAATCATTTTTTCCTGCCCACTTGGGGAAGTTGATTAATGTTTGCAGTGAGAGTTCTGTTTTGGAACTTTATCTACCCTGCTCTGACAGATCTTCAACAACTTAATGCATTTTTAAATGTTTTGTAAATTAAATGTAATCATTTTTCACCTTTGAAAAATACATTATATTTACGGTGTCAGGAGGTAGTCCTCGAATGCTGCTTTATCTGATCGAGATTTGGTCAGATCAATAAACTTTAAACCTGTGTAGTACCTCTATTAGTCAGAGTTTAAAGTACCAAACACTTAATTGAGTGTTCTTGATCAATCAATTTCTAGTTACAAAGATAATCAATTAGGGGAAATTACTGAAGATTTAGTGTACAGTTTCTACTAAAATACTAGTAGAAACTTATGCTCAAATCCTTACTTCAAATTAGGTCCTCTAACTGTATGTATTTGTTTGTTGCAAGCATAGTCTTAAAACCTTGTTTTTCTGTTATGAAACTTTGTAGATTATAGTCCCTACAAGTTTTTCTAGTGATTTACTAGCCTAATCAAAGCTAGTAGCTAGCTCACAATAGCAATGTCAGAGGTCTGAGTGTGCGTAGTCTTTGGCCAAGAATCTGTGAATACTGATCTGCCAGCAATGATTTTTACATTCACCACATTTTCATGCATTTAATGTCACATCTACCAACATTTATGCAATTTTGATCACATTTCTTGACTAATACCCATTATAGATTCAGGCAAAAACATCAGTAGCTTTAGCGTACACTTCTTGTGTTTCAAAATCTGGGGCATTTGTTTTTTCCAAGTTTTGATTGCTGCAAACATGTAAAAACAGTTGTTTTTGATGCTTGATGTTAGGGACCTGGAACAAACTTTTCTTCAAAAAGTTTTAGAATGATACTGTCAAAAAAGGTATTCTTGGCCTCTATAAGCCTGATTGTGATGGCTTTAGCTCAAAATTTGAGCTACATACAGCAAGCTGTGTACCAATATAACAGGCCATTTTTTGAGAGACAATGTTTTTGTCTCAAAAAAAACCTTTATCCTATTTTTTGTGGATGATGAAGAGAGGGATCATCTTGTCAAAAGCCCCAGGGTAACCCTATTGCCAAATTTGGGTTTGGGGCATGAGCTGTTGGTAGTGAGCAGTGGAATATATTTTTCCTCTACTAAATTTCAAAGCCTTCTGTGCCAAAATCAGACATTGCTAATTGCCATGCCCTTGTATAGGGGCTGTGTTGTTTTTCACATGTTGGTACATATTTTGGTACCACACTCATTGGTTTACATTGGTCAGAAGGGGCCAGAATTGGTGGTGTGACATGGATAAAACTGTGCTTTCAAATTTCATAGGGGTTCCTTTAGGGGGTCTTAGGCCATTTGCAAGAGGACCTCAGCACCATCCTTGGTGGTTTTAACACAGTTCTCAAGCTGTGACAAACTTTCTGTTGATCATGAAACTATCCAAATATGTACAATTGTATATAGAACCACATACCAGAAGCTCAACAATTTCTAAAGTGAGGTGAAGTGGAAAAGTAAAAAAACAACATACAGTCACAGCTCCCAGCTACTAGTTTCTGGTAGTCCAGACACCACCACATTCAAGTGCAGCCAAGGATTTCCAGAGATTGAACACAATATCCACAGGATATGGGCGGGATATGAGCTCCCACTATATAGTCTTGGATATAGTTAAAGCTGGTTTTCAGCTTCACCAAAGTGTCATGGGCATGTATTTTAGTGATTAAATATAGGGAGGATATATCACATTGTTTCATACTCTCAAAATGGTCTGGTGGTGTTTTTTGTAGTTGTCAAAATCAAATTTGTCAGTATCCTATGGATTTCGCCACGGATCTGATGGACTGCCGTCTGGAGGGAAGGGGGAGGGTTCTTTTTTTTTTTTTTTTTTTTTTTTTTTTTTTTTTCT
>NW_006768820.1:291689-303056 GCF_000204055.1 Melampsora larici-populina 98AG31
AAAAGAAAAAAAAAAAAAAAAAAAAAAAAAAAAAAAAGGGCTTCCAGGGTGGGTAAGACGCAGTCTGATTTGTATATCCACTCCGCACTCATCAGCTACGTCTATAAGCCTGATTGTGATGGCTTTAGCTCAAAATTTGAGCTACATACAGCAAGCTGTGTACCAATATAACAGGCCATTTTTTGAGAGACAATGTTTTTGTCTCAAAAAAAACCTTTATCCTATTTTTTGTGGATGATGAAGAGAGGGATCATCTTGTCAAAAGCCCCAGGGTAACCCTATTGCCAAATTTGGGTTTGGGGCATGAGCTGTTGGTAGTGAGCAGTGGAATATATTTTTCCTCTACTAAATTTCAAAGCCTTCTGTGCCAAAATCAGACATTGCTAATTGCCATGCCCTTGTATAGGGGCTGTGTTGTTTTTCACATGTTGGTACATATTTTGGTACCACACTCATTGGTTTACATTGGTCAGAAGGGGCCAGAATTGGTGGTGTGACATGGATAAAACTGTGCTTTCAAATTTCATAGGGGTTCCTTTAGGGGGTCTTAGGCCATTTGCAAGAGGACCTCAGCACCATCCTTGGTGGTTTTAACACAGTTCTCAAGCTGTGACAAACTTTCTGTTGATCATGAAACTATCCAAATATGTACAATTGTATATAGAACCACATACCAGAAGCTCAACAATTTCTAAAGTGAGGTGAAGTGGAAAAGTAAAAAAACAACATACAGTCACAGCTCCCAGCTACTAGTTTCTGGTAGTCCAGACACCACCACATTCAAGTGCAGCCAAGGATTTCCAGAGATTGAACACAATATCCACAGGATATGGGCGGGATATGAGCTCCCACTATATAGTCTTGGATATAGTTAAAGCTGGTTTTCAGCTTCACCAAAGTGTCATGGGCATGTATTTTAGTGATTAAATATAGGGAGGATATATCACATTGTTTCATACTCTCAAAATGGTCTGGTGGTGTTTTTTGTAGTTGTCAAAATCAAATTTGTCAGTATTTAAAATGCTTGCATCTTGGTAAGGGTTTCTTTCTCTCAATCAAAGGCTTGAGACTCTTATATCAACCATTATGAAATCTATTCAAAGAGACACATATTGATTGTATTATCTGCTTTTGGTTGAAAAAAACACTTGCTTCTGATTAAAAGCATCACTGGAATTTCATGGTAAGCATTCAGTGATTTTAGTGTGTATTTATGAATGACATTAATGGATAAGTGCACTGCAATACCCCCGGTCCATTAACCAATTGTGTTTGTTTTTGATTTACCACAAGGAAGATTCTCTCTTGTTGAAAACTGCCTTTGATTTTAAGAATCAATTGCTTTATATCATTGAAGAATGCATTTTGAATATACAAGACAATTTTGATCCTATCAATCATAAATGGGTGGAGTCAAATGATATGTGTTTCAGACCAGTACATACAGCTCAACCTGCGGCCAAAAGAAGGTAACCTTCTCAGCCCTGTACACATGTATTACAATTCCACATACATCTGTATCCAACTTTTCCACAGTATCCAGTATCCAGAAGTCCTTCAGAGTTCTGGCACAGTCTTCAAGAGGATGTAAAACCAATTTAAGAATCAGCTCAAACAATTTTCAAGATATTCTTTGTCAGCCTAAGTATCGAAAACTAAGATAAGTTTTAGAATAGTAGGACTGAATGTACGTACTTTTGACTATAATTTTTATAGGCTTTGTTTCAGTGAGAATTGTGATCCTTACCAAGGTAACTTTGAGCCTGCCACTAATTGATTTAGCGATAAAGTTTTATTAAAATAGCTTTTAACAAACTAGGTACTCACCAGATAGTTAATTAATATCTGAGGTCTTCTACAGATGGGTACAAAGTACTCCTATCTCAGGGCGGTCGTAAGGTCTACTTCTAGGATAGGAATAAAGACTAGCTTTATTCGAACTGAGAAGATTTTCGATCTATGTTAGACTTGTAGCGAAGGTATGATTTCGAGCGGTTATGATCTTTGAGTCAATGCGTAAAACCTTTAGACGGAACAGAATAGAATAACAAATTTGTGATAAAACACAACTGAGACAATTGAAAGAGAGTTATCACTAAAAGTAATAAGTTCTAATTTAATAGTAATCGGCTTGGGTTTTGGAAATGTTATAGAATGATCTTTCTAAAAGTGATAATTGGTTTGATTGGATTTAAGATGATTCTCCATCTTTCAACGCAAACTAATAGGTCCTTTTATATCAAATTCTTCAATAGTTTCGCCTAGTTGATGATGTAATCTTATTAGTTAATTAGTTGCGTTTCGTTGGGTCAGGGTGTTCTTTTCTTGGACTGGTTGCTTACCAGATTGTATGTTCTTGACTATCTGGTTGCAGTTGTCAGGGTAGTATTGTAGTTTTTTGGACTGGTCCCTTTGATACGTCTCTTCTAGAGTTCGTTTTCAAGGGACTCTTCATTAGTAGGGTTTCAACTCTTGAGACTGGAGTTAGAGGTGTGGGTTTTGCTCGAAGGGAAACTGCTTGCAGGGTTTTTCTTCGAGAACAAGATTTGTGGATAGCATAAGTTATGTTTTTAGTTTTGTAATCCTAAGGGGTATGTGTTAATACTCTCTAGGTTGACACTCACCGGGGTCGAAAAAAAAGAAATTTTTTTTTTTTCAAAGATTTTTCTTTTCTACTCGATATTTTCTTAATAATGTTAAAGAGTTGGGTATTTTTGTTTCTGGAAGCCATTCATCTAGGTCTGAGCTTTTATTTTTATATCGTACTAAATAGAGTCCAGTATCTTTTCCATTCATTTTGACTGTTTTTTGATCTATAACTTTAAGTATTATCTTATCTGTTCCTTCTTCAAATGGTACTATTTGTTCTGTTTGTTGGTTTCTTCCTGGAAACTGATCTTCTCTAGATTCTTTGTAATGCTTGAGCAGGGAAACTGGGAAAGTCGGGTGTTTTCGGGAAAATTCTCCTGTTAACAATACTTCTGCTGCGTTGGGTCCGTGTAATTTGACTATAACAAAAGGTCCCACAAATGCATCTTTAAGTTTCTTTGGGCCTTGGATATTGTTGAAGTTTATGGTTGATATTAATACTTTGTCTCCAATAACAAATTCTGTTTCTTTATGTTTTTTATCCCACCGATCTTTGTTGTATTTCACAGAATCTTCAACGCATTGTTTTGCGTACGATCTGGCTTTACTCAGCATGGTGTGGAAGTTTAGTGCTGTGGGATGAACTTCTATGTTCTTGCTTTTGATAAGGTCTTTCGGCATTCTGGGGTTATATCCTCTTTCTAACTCGAAAGGAGTTTTCCCTGTTGTGCTATGTGTACTGGTATTATAAGCAAGTTCAAACGCTGGTAGTAGGGATTTCCAATCATGCATATATCCTTCTTTATCTTTGAAAGCTAGACCGTATGCACAATAGCGTCTAATCATATCTTCCAAGGTTTGAATCATTCTTTCCGCTAACCCGTCTGTTTGTGGGTGGTATGCTGTCGATAGCGCCAAAGTCGTGCCCATGAGTTTCGTGAGTCCTTTCCAGAATTCAGAGGTGAACTTTGGGTCTCTGTCGCTTATGATCACTCTTGGTAATCCGCAGTCTGATATTATATATTGATAGAATAATATTGCTGTCCCTGTTGCATCGATCTCTTTGTGACAGGGTAGGAATCGTGCTCTCTTGGAGAATCTGTCTACTATAACTAGGACACTATTCGAACTATCGTTTCCTGCTGGGGGAAGGCCAGTTACAAAGTCCATGTTTATTATTTCCCATGGGAAGGTGGGTTCTTCAATTCTTTGCATTAAACCTGATCGTTTTCCTGTTTGTTTGTTAGCTTTTTGACAACGTTCACACGATGCGATGTATGTCGAAACATCCTGTTTCCAACCAGGCCACCATGCGGTTGTAGCTACTTTGGGTATAGTGCGATCCTCTCCTAAGTGTCCTGACATAAAGTCATCGTGACAGGTTTTCAGTATGTTGTTGATATGTTCCTTGTTGCATATTACTACAACTTTTGAGTGCTTTTCTCGGTGGTACAATAGACCAGATAGCATTGAAAATCTTCCTTCTTGTAGCGGCTTCCTCCATTCGTTGGATAGTGAGTTTTCCAGTGCTAATTCTTTTGATTCGCTAGTAAGTAGCTTAGTCAATACAAGTGTGTCCTCATTGTGTTGGTAGCTCTCTTCTATTGAATCAAAGAATTCGTCCGATAACTCGCATAAATTTATACCCATCACTGGGATATCTCTATCTACGTCTTCGTCTTCCCAAGCAGGGTTATCCTGTGTGTTTGGTAGGGCCATTCTGCTTAGCGCGTCCGCATTGCTGTGGAGATTTCCTGGCCGATGGGTGATTGTCATGTATGATTTATATTCTTGAATTGCCATTTGCCATCTTAGCATGTGTCGAGTAGGGGTTTTAGTGTTCATTAAAGACTTGATTGCTTGACAGTCGGTTATTACTTCAAAGTATATTCCGTCCAGATAATAATGTAATTTATATAATGCCCATACGAGAGCTAAACATTCTAGTTGGGGCGCTCCGTACTTTTTCTCGCTTTCTTTAAGTTGTCTCGAAATGAAACATATTGGCCCATTAACCATCTTTCCATTTACAATTTGTTTTTGATGTAACGCTGCTCCTAGGCCAAGAAAACTCGCGTCCACGTAAAGGATAAAAGGCTTTTCAAAGTTGGGTTGTAATAAACAAGGAGCGCTTGTGAGTAACTTTTTTACATTTTCCCATGCCGTTGCTCGTTCTGAAGTGATAGAGAATTCTACTCCTTTTTTCAGTAGGTAATACAATGGTGCTGTGATTTTCGAATACGCTTCTAAATACATTCTATAGTAGCTGGAGAATCCTAAAAAACTTTGGATTTCTTTAACAGTCTGTGGTAGTGGTTTGTGTAGTATAGCTGCTACTTTGTTTTGATCGATGGCAAGGGTGAGTCCTGACACGATGTGTCCTAGTGCTTTTACTTCATCAAATCCGAATTTACATTTCTCTAGGGATACTGTTGCTCCTAAATTCTTTAGTTTACTTAAAATTGATGTTATGCAGTTTATGTGTTCATCCCATGTTTCGTGAAATATGATGATATCATCTATGTACACAATGACGCTGCCTAGACGAAGTTCGTCATGAAACTCATTATCCATCATTCGTTGGAAAAAAGATGGTGCATTTTTTATCCCAAAGGGCATGCGTTGGTACTCGAATATTCCTAAATGACAGATGATACGTAAGAATTTTTTACTATTTTCAGCTACTTTGTTCTGGTGAAAGCCCTTCATAAGGTCCATGGTTGTGATATACTTAGCTTTCGCTAAATTTGTGATGACCTGTTCTATTCGAGGCATAGGATAGCGGTCTGGTACAGTATAAGCATTTAGTGCTCTAAAGTCACCGCAAATCCTAGACTTCCCTCCGTGCCATGCAACTACGCAGGGTGTCGTGATATCAACGTCTTCGTTATGACCAACTTTCCTTAGAATGCCCAAATCGACTAATTCTTTGATATGTCTCTCTAGTTCTGTTCTGTTCCTGGGACTTGCAGGGTACGCAGGTTTTCTCAAAATGGGAGGCCATGGTGCTTCCACTGTAAGTTTTATCTCTACTTCGTATTTCTCAATGGTTCCTATTTTGTTTTCTCCGAGTCCAAAGGTTATGTAGAATTTTTGTACTAGGTCACGAATCTGTTCGGTTTGGGTGGTAACAAGTTTTGAGCAGGTACTGATTTTATCTTGTATCTGTGGTGTCAGGTCTATATGTGTTATATTCAAAACAGGTTTCTCTGTTTGAAGGGCGAATTTCTTTCTTTTATTATCATTTCCAATAGTGAAGTATTTTTCTTTAGTGTGCATTATATCTATGCCATAAAGGGAAAGGAAGTCATCTCCTAAAATAAAGTATCTAGGAGTCGCGTTTTCCATCACTACAAACTCGGGTTTGATTCTGATAGATCCTTCATTGTGTGGAAAAATCATCGGAATTTCTATCACCCCTATTGCTTTTAAAGATCCTCCACATCCTGAAAATGTAGTTCTACTTTTGGGAAGTAAACGAGTTTCCCAGTCTTTTATTATCTCGTTAAGAAATGTTTTGCTTACTGCTGAGCACGATGCTCCGCTGTCAAGGAGTAAACCTACTTCCTGGTCTGCGACTATTACATTGGTGATGCTATGCGATCCTATCATGTGAGCTTTTCCTGCTGCTGGTCTTGACTTTAGTTGTCTGGCGTCGCTCACTTGTTTGCAATCTAAACCGTTATGCCATTTATGTGGGATGTTTAGTTCTGCTTGTATTTGTGCAATGTCTACTGAAGTACATGATTCTATCATTCTGATGCTATGACTACGAAGGCTTTGTCCTATGATACATTTTTCATGGATGGGCTCAAATGGTTCAGTCATTCCTTTAATAGTGAGTTTTACTCCATTTTCATACATAATTCCCATTTGATATGCATTCATCATGTCAGCACCTAGTATAGTATCAATAGTACTAGCGTCTTCAATGACAACGAAATCTATCATTAGTATGCAGGGGTTAGTCGTGTGGGGAAAGTATATGGGCAATGTAATTTCTCCTATAGCTGTCAAGCTTCCTGAAATACTCAAGTAATTTCTATCTTTCTTCGGTTTGAGATCTGTTTCCCAAGTTTTCCAAATCCTGTTCAGAATTCCCGGTGTTATCATGGAGTTACATGCCCCTGTATCGATAAGGATATTTATCTTCCAACTATTACAGGTGACTGTTAAAAAGGGGCTTCCTAAATCACTGTTTAGTACGGTTTTTTCAATAAATGTGGCATTGTTAGTGGAGTGATTTTCTATGCATGATATATCCATGACTTTGAAGGATTCATGATGGATGGCTCTTACGTTGTAGTCTTCTGTTTCGTCGTCGCTACTAGACGATGAGACATCCTCATTTATTAGTTCTAAAATTGGGGTTGGAGTTTCTTCCTCTGGATGGTCGTCTTGATCTATCATGTTTACTGTTTTTGATTTCCTGCGGCATGCTCTGAAATCATGACCTTTCTCCTCGCTGCCGCACGTGTCACACTTTCCAGGGATCCTAACTGTGGTTAGTCGGGATGTTCCGGATTTAGGATTAATTGTAGTACCTGTAGTGGCTTGGGTCTTCCACTCTGTGTCTTTTCTAACGAATCTTTGTTTTCCTTTAGTCGTGCGATCTACTACTTCCTCGAAGATTTCACAAAAATCTACGAAATCCTCCCATTCTTTCATTCGGCTACGTACGTCATGGTCTAATTGTCCTGAACACTGTTCTAGTATTTTGTCAACAACTTCTTCGTCTGTTAGGTTAGGCAATGCGGCTTGTAATCTCTTACGTTGCTTTGTTAGCCATTTGACTGGTTCGGGGTTGGTACGGGCGTCAAAGTAATCCTTATCAAATGCTGACTGCATATTTCGGCGCCATTTCCTTGTGCCGAATTTTTTCTTGAGTGCTTCTTTCCATTCTTCCCAAGTGAGTTGTTTCTCGTCTCTTTTATCTGTGAACCATAGTGCTGCTAAACCGGTAAACGCTGAGCCTAAACGTGCTGTGATAAGTGAATCAGGTATGTGCATATCTTCTTTGGTACGATCAACCCATTTGATGAATTGTAAGTGGTCATATTCACCTTCTCCCGAGAATTTTGGCCAATTCTTGCTCGAGGGTACTTCGTTTTTCAGAGCTTTATAGATGCTAGTATCTAAGTTGAATTTTTCTTCTGTTATTTCTACAATGCTGTCATCTGTATCAGTGATTTCTTTGTTAAGGGAAGTGCTCGTTTGTTTTTCTATACTCTGCGACGGTTTAACCGACTCTTCTTTTACTATTTTTTTCGGTAGTATACCTGATGGTGGTGGTGGGCTAATGTCATCTGACAGTGATGTTTCTGCCGGCGTACTGATCATATGGGGTGGTAGTTCCCTGATTTGCTCGTCTTTGAGGGGACTGTTACGTCTTGTTGGTTGTTCTTCATGTAAGAATCTGTCTAGTTTGAGATTCGAAAGAGCAAGGATTATTTCTTCATTCTGGGATCGAAGGAACAAATTATCTTGATTTTGTTTCAAGTTCTGTGTGTGTAAGAGACCCATGTTGTGGTGCATATCTTCTACTCTGTTCATTAATTGTTTACAGCAGGTTTTTAGTTCTTGCATAACTTCATCCTCTTCGTCAGGGATGTTGTTCCCTACTGTTCTTACACACTGGTTAAGTGCTCTGGAAATCTCACTCTTAATACTTTCGTTTCCTTCACATATCAAGGCTTTAATATTGTCATATTCGGTTTTCTCACAATTCTGAATAGCTTGTTTTTTAAACTCAATCTGTTCTTCTCTTAGTGCTTGTGTTGCGGCACTTACCGAATTCAACGATTTCACTTGATTATTCACATTATCAATGAGATCAGTAAGTGTTTGGTCAATATGGTCAAGTCTGGTAGTTTGGTCATGCTTTTTAAAGAGTGACTTGATTGATATGATTTCAATAGTGAGTTTCTTCGAGTTATATACAATGGGATCAAAGAGTGTCTGTATATGATGTAGGAAAGGATTCAGCATCTCCCTATCAAGTGGCAAAATGGTACGGTCTAATTCCTCAAAGCTCTCCCCGCTGAGTCGATGATGGATGAGATCTCCTCTGCTCTCGTCATCCTTGCTGGACGGCGTGATGACTTCGGACGATCGTATGGAGTTTTCTTTGCTGGTCGTACTTTCTTTTCGAACGTGGTCCAATCCCACTCTGTTGGGTTCCATCCGTGGGTCCACTCCATGAGGGGTTTGTATCCTATCTTCTTGATAAGTTTGCGATGAAACTCTTTGGCATCCTGAGTTCGAGCTTTGAAGACTGTCAAGTCTTTGTCTTCCCGTGCTTGGATCCACTGACGGTTGTTCTGTTGGTGGAGGGACAGTAGTTCCTGAACTTCTTGACTTTGTCTTTCGAAGATCAATCCTGTCTTGGGCACGGTACTTTGTGATTGAGCCGTCGTGCTGGCTGGAGGTGCTGGATTGCCCGGATTCAATTGGTTGTACGGCAAGCTGTCCTGTTGGTTGGGTCGTGCTTGCGGTGTCTGAAATGCTTGACGCTCTGGAACTGGCTCTGGTAGATGGTGCCATTTCAGATACTCGGTTTTTTACTTCTAATTTGTCAAGGTTGGCTAGGTACTTACGTATTGGGTTTGTATTGTTGGTAGGACCAGGTAAGCCGAATGCAGAATTATCAATTTGGTTCGGGTTGATGACGAAGGTATCTCGGTTTGGCACCCTAGTCGTGTTGTTAGATGGATCACTGTTCTTATTGGTAGTCTCGATTCCGTTCACTGTAACAGTGTTTTATAGGTAATGAGTGAGTAAAAAATTCTGTCTTCTAAAAAAAAGAATACACAATGTCTTACTAGTGTTATCTTCTGGGCCTAGTAACTCTTCGACTTCGCTTCTAGTGGTGTCCGCTGACTGGGACTTGTCTGAAGGCGCTTTGTAGGTTGGTAATTGTGAGACTGGTGCGAGGGACACTATGTGCAGGTCGTAATTAAACGTATATGTTAGTGTTGTTTCTTCTTTTTTTTAACACTGTAAAAAAAACTAACTGTTCTTCGTATTCCGTATTGGATGAAATTGATGTGTTCGATGTGCTTACTGGTTCTCGTATTTGGTTATGGAGGAATTCCCAAATATATGTGTATGCTTCAGATGTGTTATGGACTTCGACTATAGTTCGATGTTCGAATGGATGAATATCTGGATACTCGAAGAAGGGAAGCTCTTGGAGAAGATTTAAATGATCCACTATATAGTTCAGAAAGGGAAAAAAATGTTTTTTGATGATTCTATTTGGATTAGAGAAAAAGATTTTTTGACAAAAAAGAAAACTTGTATTTTTTTTATATGTTTTGTTTTTGTGTTTTTCAATGATTTAATGAAAAAGGTACAGGTCCCGTTTTTTTTTATGAATTCTTTCGTAGGAGAGAAGAAGAAAAAAAAAACTTAAGTGAGATGAGGCCCCCAAATGTCAGCCTAAGTATCGAAAACTAAGATAAGTTTTAGAATAGTAGGACTGAATGTACGTACTTTTGACTATAATTTTTATAGGCTTTGTTTCAGTGAGAATTGTGATCCTTACCAAGGTAACTTTGAGCCTGCCACTAATTGATTTAGCGATAAAGTTTTATTAAAATAGCTTTTAACAAACTAGGTACTCACCAGATAGTTAATTAATATTCTGAGGTCTTCTACAGATGGGTACAAAGTACTCCTATCTCAGGGCGATCGTAAGGTCTACTTCTAGGATAGGAATAAAGACTAGCTTTATTCGAACTGAGAAGATTTTCGATCTATGTTAGACTTGTAGCGAAGGTATGATTTCGAGCGGTTATGATCTTTGAGTCAATGCGTAAAACCTTTAGACGGAACAGAATAGAATAACAAATTTGTGATAAAACACAACTGAGACAATTGAAAGAGAGTTATCACTAAAAGTAATAAGTTCTAATTTAATAGTAATCGGCTTGGGTTTTGGAAATGTTATAGAATGATCTTTCTAAAAGTGATAATTGGTTTGATTGGATTTAAGATGATTCTCCATCTTTCAACGCAAACTAATAGGTCCTTTTATATCAAATTCTTCAATAGTTTCGCCTAGTTGATGATGTAATCTTATTAGTTAATTAGTTGCGTTTCGTTGGGTCAGGGTGTTCTTTTCTTGGACTGGTTGCTTACCAGATTGTATGTTCTTGACTATCTGGTTGCAGTTGTCAGGGTAGTATTGTAGTTTTTTGGACTGGTCCCTTTGATACGTCTCTTCTAGAGTTCGTTTTCAAGGGACTCTTCATTAGTAGGGTTTCAACTCTTGAGACTGGAGTTAGAGGTGTGGGTTTTGCTCGAAGGGAAACTGCTTGCAGGGTTTTTCTTCGAGAACAAGATTTGTGGATAGCATAAGTTATGTTTTTAGTTTTGTAATCCTAAGGGGTATGTGTTAATACTCTCTAGGTTGACATTCTTGACCAATTCTTCATGTATCTTCAAACCAGTTTCACCCTTGTTTGTATCTCCAAATTTCTTTGAAAAACATTCAATTTGTAAAATAATATTTGGAGATAATCCCCCACAGATGGGTGTAAATATCAAGTAGATCACAATGGTACTACATAATCCCTGTACGGAGTGTAGTGAGTCCGCCAAGTGCTTGAGGCTCCTTGGTAGCCTTCAAGGGGCCACAAGCCCAGGCTGAAGGCTGTGACTTCTTGGACTCAAGTTAGGGCCTTGAAACAGCACTTGTGCTGCTCGATTGCATCAGGCAACCAGGAGCCTGCTGAAGTCCTGACCACTGGGCTCAAGTCTGGAAATTAAACACAG
>NW_006768820.1:303156-303934 GCF_000204055.1 Melampsora larici-populina 98AG31
CTACCAGACGTGTCTGTGCGGCACTTGTGCACATGCCTTGTTGCTCCTTGATGTTTGTGCAAAGAACACTCTGTGGGTCTCAATAGTCCATACAGGGATTCAAGTAGTACTGTTGAGATCCTCCAGAATCTCTACATCTCTACATATATCTGCAGATATAAACAAGGTTCACATGGCAAATTGTTAAAGATAATCAAGATGGCAAGATTATTCTGGAGACTTTGCTGAAATATTATTCCCAAAATAAAGGTGTTGTGGGGAGAAATTTGAAATTGCCATATCCTTGCACTACAGCTCTATACAGGGCTGTAAGTGTGAAATTCACCTACACCAATAAACAAGGTTCAGGGCGGAAATTTGTGTGGATAGTCAAAATTGCAAGATGTTTCTGGAAGTTTTTTAAGGCAGACTTTGTAAAGATGGCATTTGCAAGCCATTTTTTATGTCTATTGCATGGAACAGGTTCACAAAAAGGCTTTGTGGAGATAGTGACAATGTTAATATTGAATCGACTTTCCAATGATCAAAGTTTTAACACATATTGCATCCATCTACAGGGATAAACAAGGTTCACAAAAGACTTTTTGAAGAGAGTAGAAATTGTCATATTGAAAGCTCCATCTCTGGACTATTCCTTGCTCAGTTCTGGTGTTTTTTTTCGTTTTTTTATTGCATTTTTTTGTTTCTGAAATTCTTTGTTTTTTTCTCTCTCTATCCTTTCTTTTCTAAACAGTCTTTATGTAGGTCTCTACCTCATTCAGGTTTTGAACTGGTGTGG